>NC_052471.1:26931668-27086694 GCF_009730915.1 Dioscorea cayenensis subsp. rotundata | reverse complement strand
ATGAGCATTGCTAATTTTTGACCGAAATTTAACTATTTGCTGTAGTAATGTTCTATTTTTCATTGTGAAATAATCGGAATGTCTTCTGAATGTCTCCTATTTATCTGTAATTTTATGTTTTCTTTTTCGCAACATCTAGTATTTTTTAATCAAAAACTTAATCCCAATATAAGCCATTCTAATTTTTGAATTAAAACCTTAATTCTATCTTTTGTTTTTGAAATGTCCCCTATTTTTCGGTTTTTAATCGAAACTAAATATAGGGGACATTTTTTTATTCAAATATAGTAGGTATTCTGAAAAGAAAACCTACAATTAGGGTTTTGAGTAAAAAATAGGAGGCATTACTTTAAGAAAGCATAGGATTAGTGTTTTGATTAAAAAGTGATAAATTGGAGTCATTAAGAGAAGAAAACATAGGATTCGGGTTTTGTTTGCAAAATAGGAGACATTCTTAAAAAAACATAAGAGTAGGGTTTTGATTCAAATAAAGTAGGCATTACGAAAACAAAACATAAGATTATGATTTCGATTCAAAACTAGAAGACATTTCAAAAAGAAAATATAAGATTACGATTTTGATTTAAAAATAGGAGACATAACTATAGGAAAATATAGGATTAGGATTTTGATGAAAAACCAAAAAATAATGCAAATTTTCAAAAAAAAAACATAAGATTAGAGTTTTGATTCAAAAATACCAGACATGGCAAAAAAAACATAGAATTAGAGTTTTGATTAAAAATAAGGAGACACTTTGAAAGGAAAACATAGAGTTAGCGTTTACATTGAAAAGTAGGACAAATTAACAAAAAAAAACATAGGATTAGGGCTTTGATTAAAAAATAAAAGACAATACCAAAAGAGAATGTAGGATTAGGATTTTGAAACATAGAATTAGGGTTTTGATTTTTAAAAATGAGACATTTTGATAAAAAAGACATAGGATTAGGGTTTTGATTTACAAAAATGAGACATTTCGTAAAGAAAACATTGCTTCGGGTTTTGATTGAAAGATAGGATTAATAATAATATCTTTTGGAAATAACTCCTTTTAATTCACAAATATGAGACATTTCAAAAATTTTCATAATGCCTTATATTTTTCAATGACATTCCCAAGAAAAAAAACATATGATTTGTGTTTTGATTGAAAAATAATAGAACTCCACAAAAGAAAACATAGGTTAGGATTTTAATTGAAAAATATTGTACATTGAAAATATCATATAGATTAGTTTTGAATAAAAAAAAGGATTCCGATTAGGTTTTGATTAAAAATAGGAGGTATCTCACAAAAAACTTAGGATGTTTGTTCTGATTAAAAATATTAGGCAGTCCAAAAATAAAACATAGGATTAGGGTTTTGAATAAAAAATAGTAGACATTCGGAACAGAAAACATAGGATTATGATTTTATTTATAAAATAGGAGACATAACTATAGGAAAACAAAGTATAAGGGTTTGGATTAAAAACTAAAAAATGGAGGACACTTTCAAAAGAAAATATAGGATTAGATTTTTGAATAAAAAATACTAGACATTCTGAACAGAAAACATAGGATTATGATTTTATTTATAAAATAGGAGACATTACTATAGGAAAACAAAGTATAAGGGTTTGGATTAAAAACTAAAAAATGGAGGACACTTTCAAAAGAAAATATAGGATTAGATTTTTGGTTTAAAAAATGGCAGACATTCCGAAAAGAAAAGAAAGGATTAGGTTTTTGCTTGAAAAATAGGTGCCATTCCGAAAAGAAAACAAAGGATTAGGGGGTTACACTTTTGATCAAAACCGATAAATAAGAGACATGGAAAAAAGAAAACTTAGTATTAGGCTTTTGATTAAATGATATTGAAAGAAAGCTTTAGGATTATTGTTTGATTAAAATAGATGGCAGTTGAAAAAGAAAACATAGGATTAGCGTTAGTGATTGAATGTGTTATTTTGAATCTAAACCTTATCAATGAAAGTTCTATTTTTCAATCAAATTAATCATAAGTCTATATTTTTGAATGTTCTCACATTAGGTTTTATTGAAAAATAGGAGGCATTAGCATAAGAAAACATAGGATTAAGGATTTGATTAAAAAATTGTAGACATTCTAATAAGAAAATATAGTATTAGGGGTTTTCTTGTAAAATATGAGATATTTCAAATGGAAAACATAGGATTTGGATTTTGATTGAAAAAGAGGAGATATTGCTATAAGAAAACATAGTATTAGGGTTAGATTCAAAAATAGCAAACACTTCCAAAAGATTAGAGTTTTGTGTCTAAAATAGGAGCCATTTTGAAAGGAAAAAATAGAATTTTTGTTTTGATTAAAAAAAAAACATACATTGAAAAAATCAGACATTATGAAAACAAAAGATAAGATTATTATTTTGATTTTAAATAGTTTACATTCTGAAAAAAATGTACAATTCTTGTTTTGATTAAAAAAAAATAGATATTGCAAAAAAAAAAAAAACTTACAATTTGTGTTTTGATTAAGAAATCATAGATGTTTTGAAAACAAAACACTAGATTAGTGTTTTGATTGAAAAATATGAGACATTTTTAAAAGAAAACATAGGATTAGGGTTTTGATTGAAAAATAGGAGACATTACTATAAGAAAACATTGGATTAGTGTTTTCACTCGAAAATAGTAGACATAGCGAATAGAAAAGAAAGATTAGGGTTCTCAATAAAAAATAGGAGACATTCCCAAAAGTAAACAAAGAATTAAGGTTTTGATTCAAAACAAAAAAATAGGCGACATTTCTAAAAGAAAATATAAGATTAGGGTTGTGATTGAAAGATCGGAAACATTCCAAAAAAAACATAGGATTCTGGTTTTAATTGGAAAAAAGAGACATTAGTATAGAAACCATAGGATTACTGTTTTTATTTATAAATATATGACATTTGAAAAAAACATACGCTCGCTCTGATTGAAAAATAGAAGGCATTGCCATAAAAAAACAAAAGACTAGGGGTTTGAATAAAAAATAGGAGATATAACTATAACAAAACATAGAGGATTTTAGGGTTTTGAGTTTCATAGAGACTATCCTCGAAGAAAACATGGGTTAGTGGGCTCTTTGATCTCAGCCGATGAATCGAGACACTGAGAAAAAGAAACATATAGGATTCAGTGAGCTGAAGATATGAGACATATGCTAAATACATAGGATTATGGTTTTAATTAAAATATAGTTGGCACTCCAAAAAAGAAAAATAGGATTAGAATTTTGATAGAAATATAGGAGACATTACAATAAGAAAACATAGTATTAAAGTTTTGATTTAAAAATATGAGACATTACTATATGAAAACAGTGGATTATGGTTTTTATTCAAAAATAGTAGACATTCTGAAGAGAAAACATAGGCTTAGGGTTGTGATTTAAAAATAGTAGACACTAATATAAGAAAACTTAGGTTTAGGGTTTTTAATGAAAAAATAGGAGGCATTACTATAAGAAAACATAGAACTAGGGTTTTGATTGAAAAATAGTAGACATTTAGACAAAAAAATATAGGATTTGGGTTTTGATTCCAATATAGTAGACATGCCCAAAAGAAAATATAGAGTTATTGTTTTGATTCAAAAATAGTTCGTATTCAGAAAATAAAACATATGATTAGGGTTTTGATTGAAAAACATGAGTCATTAAGAAAACAAAACGTTGGATTATTGTTTTGATTAAAAAATAGCGGACATTACTAAAAAGAAAAACATAAAATTATGGTCTAAATTTAAAAAATAGGAAGCATTCCTAAAAAACTTAGGATTAGTGTTTTGATTAAAAAATATGAGACATTACGAAAAGAATACGTATGATTATTGTTTTGATCCAAAAATTATAGATTAATAAAAGAAAACAAACCATTAGTGTTTTGAAATCAAAAATAGAAGGCATTATGAAAAGAAAATTTAGCAAAAATTCTCAAAACAAAAGATAGGATTAGGGCTTTGATTAAAAAAAAGATTAGGGTTTTGCTCCTAAACTGAAAAATAGGACACATTCCAAATGAAAACCTATAATTAGAGTTTTGATTCAAAATTAGCAGACATTGCAAAAAGAAAAGAAAGGATTAGGTTTTTGATTGGAAAAATATGGGACATTCCTATAAGAATACATAGGATTAGGGTTTCAATTGAAAAATTATAGACATTACTATCAAGAAGCATGGGATTAGGGTTTCTAATGAAAAATAGGAGACATTACTATAAGAAAACATAGGATTATCATTTTGATTCAAAATTAGCAGGCATTCTAAACAGAAAACATAGGATTAGTGTTTTGATTGAAATATATGAGACATTTCGAAAAGATTACATACGATTAGGGTTTTAATTCAAAAATAGGACACATCCGAAAAGAAAAAATTGGATTAAATTTTTTTTTTTACAAAATTTGGAGGCATTCCGTAAAGAAAACATAAGATTAGGCTTTTAATATAAAAATATGAGACGTTGCGAAAAGAAAACATAGGATGAGGGTTTCGATTGAAAAATAGTAGACATTACTATAAGAAAAACATAGTATTAGGGTTTTAATTAAGAACCAAAAAATAGGCGACTTTCCAAAAGAAAACATAGGTTTGTGGTTTTGATTCAAAAATAACAAACATTCCTAAAAAAAACATAAGATTAGGGTTTTGACTCAAAAGTAGGAGCAATTCCTACAACAAAACATAGGATTAAAGTTTTGATTGAAAAAAGTTATATATTACCAAATAAAACATAGGATTTTTGTTTTTATTCAAACATAGTAGACATTCTAATAAGTAAACATAAGATTAGGGTTTTGATTAAAAATAGCAGACCATTGCCAAAAGTTAGTATTACGATTTTTGACTAAAAATTTCTAGACATTACGAAAAATAAAACATACGATTACTATTTTTGATTTAAAATAAGAAGACATTCCCAAAAAAAATAAAAAAATAAGATTTGTTTTTTGATTAAAAAATAGGAGTCATTCCGAAATGAAAACATAGGATTCGGGTTTTGATTCAAAAATATGAGACATTTCGAAAATAAAACTTAGGATCAGGGTTTAATTAAAAAATTGGAGACATTCCGATAATAAAATATAGGATTTTGATTTTTATTAAAAATAGTAGACATTATGAAAAGAAAACACACAATTTGTATTTTGATTCAAAAATATGAGATATTTCGAAAATAAAACTTAGGATTAGGGTTTTAATTAAAAAATTGGAGACATTCTGATAGGAAAATATAGGATTTGGATTTTTATTAAAAAATAGTAGACATTACGAAAAGAAAACACACAATTTGTGTTTTGATTGAAAATATGAGACATTGTGAGAACAAAACATAGGATTAGCGTTTTTGAATGAAAAATAGGAGGCATTCTATATGAAAACATAGGGGCTAGGATTTTGACTAAAAAGTAAAAATAGGGACACATTTCCAAAAACAAAAACATAGGGTTATGGTGTTGATTAAAAAAATAATAGACATTCCCAAAACATAGGATTATGATTTTGATTAAAAAACGAGCCACACTCAAAATAAAACATAGGATTAGAGTTTTGAATGAAAACTAGGAAGCGTTAAAAAAAAAGTTGGATTAGGGTTTTGATTAAAAAAATAAGACATTAAGAAAAGAAAACATATGATTATTGTTTTGAATAAAAAGTAGCAAAAATTCCCAAAAAATAATATAAGATTAGGATTTGGATTAAAAAATAAGAGGTATTCCAAAATAAAACATAGGATTAGTGTTTTGATTAAAAAATCAGAGGCATTTCCAAAACTACATACGATTAGGGCTTTGAATAAAAATATGAAACATTATGAAAAGAAAACATACGATTATTGTTTGATTAAAAATAACAGACATTTGAAAAAGAAAACCTAATATTAGGGCTTTGATTCAAAATCAGGAGGCATTCCAAAAAGAAACATAGGAATAGGATTTTTGTTTAAAAATAATGAGCATTTTGAATGGAAAACAAAAGATTAGGGTTTTGAGTAAAAACAAATGAGACATTCCTAAAAGAAAAAATAGGATTAGGGTTTTGATTGAAAAATAGGAGACATTCCAAAAAGAAAAACAAGGATTAGGATTTTCATTCAAAAATAATAGGCAACACTTTGCAACCATACCATTACATTGCACAATCTAGAAAATCAAGTGGGACAAATCACAAAGTCTCATCGGAGAGACCACAAGGAGGTTCTACAGAGTAACACCGAGACTAACCCGAGAACATGTGAAGGTGATCACTTTGAGAAGTAGTTGTGAGGGTTGAGGGTAGGCTTCCAAGTGAGTCATTCTTGCGCACTTCCAAGGCACTTATCGACATGGACGGCGAGGAGTTGACACTGAGGGTTGGAGATGACAAGCTTACATACCGCCTCATCGAAGCCATGTGTCATTCTCTCGACTTTGATGATACTCTTTATTTTCTTGACACTATTGATGAACTAATCGATGAATATATGCCGAAAATGTTGAATCCAGACCCATACAAAGGGTTGCTAGACGAAGAAATGGAGAATGAAGAGGTGATGATACTTGGTCTAGAGGAAAAGATACCATCTACTCCGGGATCGTGAAGAAGATGCTCCAAAAGATGAAGCGAGAGAGGAGACGCCACAAGAAATGCCCCAAGGGTTTTAGGGATGTACAACAACGGAATAAGGGTGATGAACCCTTTAGTGGTAACAAGCTCGACAACTCTCCCTCTAGTTTAGTTTAGTGTTTGCATGAATAAGGATTTTAGATGCTATTGGTATGATTTTCTTGTGGACATTTTGGTGTTATAGTATGTTTAAATGTTTATAGCAAAGTTGTTGGTCGCTTGAGTGAGTTTTTAGTATTTTCCCTGGTATACTTTATATGATAAGGCAGACTCTGAGTGTATTTATATGTTCAGGAATTTTCTGCAGAGCCTGTAGAGTTTTCTAAGGCATCTAGAGAAAACGCACGGCCGTGTGAAATTTCCACATGGCCATGGGTCTCTAATGCGAGCTTATCCCGAGAGGACAAAGGGCTGAGGACTCGCCCTTGTGAACGACCTCTGGGACTTTCCACGCCCATGGGTAATTTCCACACGAGCGTTTGTTTTCCTGCAGAGACTTAGAGATTTTTCCCGAGAAGACAAAAGGGCGTGGACTCGCCCTTATGGATGACCTTGTAACAAACACACGGGCGTGGGCAATTTTCACATGCGAAACACTTAGAGATTTTTCTCGGATGGACAGAGAAGCCACTGTGGGCGTGCATCCGCCCCCGTGGGTCGGGCATACCAAGGCAGTAATTTCCACACACTGTGTGGTTTCATTTAGGAGCACCGAGTGTTATCCCAAGAGCACATAGAGGGCGCATACCTCACTGTGGGTCTCTCCTCCGGAGTCACACAGGCGTGGGTAATTTCCACACGCCCTGTGTGAATGTATCGAAAATGTAAGAGCCATGGGTTTTTCTTTTAAAAATCTTTTCATTCTTCTTTCATTCTCATACTCCCGCTAGTCCGAGTAACCTTCCTAACCCTTCTCCCGACCTTGCACGATTAATTTAGAAAGGTTTACTCGAGTTTTCCGGCCGAATTCAAAGTTTTTAACTTCATCTCGTCAGTAACCATTAATTCTCTCTTTTCTTCTTCATATTTGATTTTATTCAATTAGAATGGTAATTGTTACTTAGTTTCTACAATTAGATGGTTATTGTATTATTAGAAATAGTTTTGAAATGATTCTAAGATGTATTTTTGGAGTTTTAACATGTGGCCGTGCAGTTTTCACGCCTCGTGGATCCACTCGGGCATGCATAATTTCCACACGACCGTGTAGATTTCTATAGAACTAATCCTGTGAGCCAATTTGGTCGATTTCTTTTTAATTCTTATAGATATGGCACCCAGATATGGCAGATGAGGCTTAGAGTTCGCTATTCCTGAGCACTAGGCTTGGTTTGGGCGATTGTCGACGCTTAGGTTCAGACAGACTCACTTCCTAGATACAAGCGTATTGCGAGATATACAGTAGGGAGATGAGTTGGCAGATGAGGTAGAGGATCTCGTCTTGGTGTGAGGTTGGAGACGATGCATCGACGATTAGAGAGCACCGCCATCCGCAAGGGCTACCCCTCGAGGTGCTATCATCATTTGAGTTCGACCGTTTTTATGATAGATTCGGTAGTGTTGATGCTATATAATTTAGAGTATTAGGGGATCACTACAGCATGAGCGTGACACATTTTTTAATCGGTTGGGATTGTATGAGAAGGCATTCATAGGTACTAAGGAGTACGCCTCGGGTTGCCAGCACGATTATCCCGGAACCTTGACCCCGTGAGAAAAGCGTATGGAGTGTTATGCGGTTAGGGCAAGTATGAGGCAGAGGTGTCCAAGGCCACGTGCCTTTCTCAACCTGCATATCGATACTTGCATGCCATTATGAGTAGGTTAGTGAACGGCCGTGGTGATAATACTGGCGTCATAAGCCGCCAGGAGCTTCTATATCTCTATTCGATGGTTCATAGCACACCGATCCATCTGGGACACAATGTAGCTGAGTACATGAGGCATCAGGGGCTATAAACCAGGGTAGGAGCGCTCTTCTCAGGCCCATACATCATGAGACTCATCTTCGGCATGGGTCTACTGGACATGATTCGGGGGGCCAAAAAGGCGATTGTACCTACCCCCGAGCATTGAGACACTGAGATTGATGGGATTGGTGTGCAGATACAGTCTTGGGGTGTATATATTGGTTACACGTACCCTAGAGGTGGCATAGGGAGGAGATTATACTACAAAGGATCTTCAACTGGCTCTCTAGCCTCAGCCTATCTTGATGGATGTAGATGTGCCTCCCCTAGCACAGGAGCCACCTCGAGCCCATGATCATTTTAACAGGCTCGAGAGTGTTGTGGGGGTACTCTAGAGTGATTTGACTGAGGTTCGTGTACTACAGGCCACGAACCACGTGGAGGTGATGTCCCGTCTTGCCATTCTACTGCAGTTATTAGAGTGACATGAGACGTCACCATTCGATATGAGACCTCGGACCCCTTTGGCATCTCCAACACCACCATCACCCATCCCAGCACCAGTTGATCCACTAACACGAGTTTATTTAGCTGCAGGAGTAGAGCCGATTATAGAGGAAACCGATGCTTGATGCGTCTTTCCTTTACTTTGTGTTTATATTTTCATCTTTTCAGTTTTAGTACTATTTTTGGACTTTGTATACCTCGGAAAAGGATCTATCTTCCCGAGTTTATCTTTTATTTTTGTCGAGTTGTATTTCATCGCTTTATCTTTATATTTTTTTTGTTTTTATTGAGCTTTACTCAACCCCCTTGTGTATGCGTGCAGATGGTCTTGTCCATATGAGAATTGAGAACTAGTCATGGACACGGTCAATGTGGCCCGTGTGTCTTTTATAACCCATTGGAACTTTACTCCGAAGGATTTAGCTCCATCAAACGCAACATTAGGAGTCAGGGGAGTATTGTTTAAATTGCGCACTCCCACATATTTTCTTGATTGCTATACTTTATATTGTGCTTGCATGTGTACATTGAGGGCAATGCACATCTTAAGTGTGGGGAGAGCTCACTTTTGCACTGTCTTTTTACACAATTTATGATTGACATACATGCTTATGTAGCCATTGGCAGTTCACCTTAGTTGCAGTGTTTGTATTCTTGAGTTTAGGAAAAGTTTTAACATTGAATGTTCTCATGCTCTATTTTTTACTTGAATTTCTAGTAATTTTTGCCCGATTAATATTTGTGCATCACTCACTCATGAAACTCTTTTGGAAACTCAAGTTCTATGTTTAATGGACTAATTAGTTTTGTTTTTGTTCTATTTTTACTCGAAAAATGAAAAAACGAAAAAGAAAGATAGATTGTTTATTTGTGCATTGGGGATGGAAAAGAGCTACCACGTATGAAGTATGAAGCTACTCTCATAAGCTCGAATACTAGTTATGCCCTAATGAGAGAAAAGAGCTTATCTCATGGGATGAGTGAAAGCTACAACCCCGTGAAAAGAGATACTACCTCGAAGTGTGAAACCCACCTTAGCGGCTACTTTGAAAAATGGCTACCTCAGAGGATGTGTGAAGCTACTACCATCCTTTTGTTGTGTTATGCTTGTAGAAAAATAAGTCCCTTGTACTTAGAACTTTGAGGAGTATACTTCAGTTTGCTTGAGTGAGTTTACACACACTTACACAATGTCGGGTTTGTTGTCCTTTTTGATTCAAGATTTTAGCTAGAGCATTGATTTTCATATTTAGTGTTGAAAGTTCCCTTTCTTGTAGAATGCTCTCCTTGCATGCTTTGGTGAACCTTAGGCCAAGCACTTTCAATTTTTCCTTCTTCTATACTTCAATGTTTTATTTTTGCTTGAGGACAAGCAAAAGCTTAAGTGTGGGGGAGTTTGATAAGTGCTTGTGTGTTAAGAATGTGAATTGTTCTTTCCTTACGATGAGCATTACTTTTATCAGGTTTAAGCTCTAATACATGTGTATTTGTGTTCTTTTGCGCATGTAGGGTTGTGAAGCTAAGTATTAAGAAAAGAAGCCAAAAGTAGATCTTAAACGCACTATTTGGTGGAATCTTGGAAGGAACAAACACGAAGACACAAGTGGGGCTCTAAGATATGTGAATATGTGCCAACCTCCATCTATTCAAGTCATTACAATGAGTTGGAGGGGCACGAAAACAGTTACATTTGTGTATCCCGACTTATGCATTGATAGCAAGATCTTCCCCAATAAGGCCTTTGATTAAAGAAAAGTTGTGATCTACGGCATAAACGTGTGCCCGTTTATGTTGCCTCAATGAAAAGTGTGGAATTGGGAGTGTTTTAGCGAAGTAACACCGTGAGCAATACATCAGATCACCACTGCTCACAGATGGACCCGAAAATCAGGTTTACAAAAGATACACACGGGCGTGTAGAAATTCCCCATGCCCTTGTAGAAATTCCACAGGCCCATGTGAAAAATCCACAGGGGCGTGTGGATGCCCAATTCCAGCCCTATTTAGGCAACGGTTTAGCCCGATTTTGGAAGAAATCTTTTACCCTTCACTCCAACTTGCCTCCATCTTTTGAGAGGCCGTCGACTAGTGTTTTGATAGGCTTTGTCAAGTCTTTGGAGTAGTTCTACTGATTCAACACCGCAATTCACTTGGAAGAAGGTTATTGGGGGAGCTTTCGTCGGCATCGATTCGGTGAGATGTGCCCCTACGCCGAAAAAGGGGACCTTGGAGAAGATCGAGGCTACTCCACAAGAATATCGACATGAATACCGAGGGGTCTTTTCCTATGGATTACTTGTTTTTTTACTTTCGATTTCTATTATTGATTGTATCTTACTCCATGGAGAGCTAAACCCCCTAGTGGTTACTTTGATTTTGTAATCTCTAGGATGTTTTTGTTTCATTGACCTTTTATTATGCTTTCCTCTTGGCAACCTTTAGGATGAGTGATACACCATGAGGGTTAGACAAAGCAAGGTTGAGAGAGGGTCGAGAGGGTGAGTAGAGAGGTAGCGGACCGTCTCTCTTCCCTTCTCGATGTGATTTATCCTACCTCCACATTCCAAGAGTTCGTCATGAGTAAGCAGGATGACTAGACCTTAGAGCAGAGTGAAGCTGCCAGTTACTTTTAGCACCTGGGCTTAATTGTGACTAGGGATCTTTCGCCTGGACCAAAGGGTTAGATCTACACATAGGAATAGGGTTTATCACCAAGAATCCCTAGGGCGTGTTGCAACTTTACACAATGTGAGGTGATGAGACTATTTGATTTCTCCACCGGGGCAACTTTACACATAGAAATGTTTACCTTTTCTAAATCAAAACAATAATGCTATATTTTCTTTTGGGAATGCCCCTATTTTTTGGTTTTTGATCAAAACCCTAGTCCTACATTTTCTAATAGTAATGTCTGCTATTTTTCAATAAAAAACCTAGGTGTATATTTTCTTTTTGAATGTCTACTATTTCTTAATCAAAGCCCTAACCTTATGTTTTCTTATACTATTGTCTAATATTTTTCATTTAATACCCTAATCCTATATTTTCTTATAGGAATGTCTCCTATTTTAAATATAAATAATAATCCTATATTTTCTTTTTAAAATGTCTCCTATCCTTCAGTTAAAACTTGAATATATGTTTCCTTTCTTAATGTCTCATATTTATCAATTTTGAATCAAATCCCTAACCTAAGTTTTCTTTACAGAATCACTTATAATTTTCAATCATAAACCTAATCCTTTCTCTTCTTTTCTGAATATCTGCTAATTTTGAATCAAAATCCTAATCTAATATTTTCTTACAGTAATGTCTCCTATTTTAAATTCAAAACCCTAATCCTATGTTTTCTTATATTAATGTCTCAAATTTTCAATCAAAACCCTAATCCTATGTTTTCTTTTTCAAATGTCTTGTATTTTTTAATCAAAACAATAATCATATGTTTTCTTTTCAGAATTTCTTTTATTTTTTAGTCAAAACCCTAATCCTATGTTTTCTTATAGTAATGTCTCCTATTTTTCAATCAAAACCAGAGTTGTATGTTTTCTTTTAGGAATGTCTCCTATCTTTCAATCAAAACCCTAATTCTTTGTTTTCTTTTTGGAATATCTCCTATTTTCAAATCAAAATCCTAATTCTTTCTTTTATTTTTTGAATGTCCACTATTTTTGAATAAAATCCGGAATACTATGTTTTTTACAATAATGTCTCTATTTTTGAATCAAAACCCTAATCCATTGTTTTCCTTTTGAAATGTCTAGTATTTTTGAATCAAAACCCTAATATTATGTTTTCTTATAGTAATGTCTCTTATTTTTTAATGAAAACTCTAATCATGTGTTTTTCTTTCCAGAATGTCTTCTATTTTTGAATCAAAACACTAATTCAATGTTATCTATTTAGGGTTTCCAAGCCCTAAAACTCTATTCTCCATGTTCGGGTTTGTTGTTGGAAAACCTCGTGGTGCCGCGGGTTTTGTTGCCCTTGGTTATTCTAGGAAAAATTTCGTGGTTTCAACCCGGATTATAGGTGTTGTTATAAGGTTTGCCTTGGTTTCTCATTGCATTACCCACAAAGTCCAACTTGCTCAACGGAGGATGTACCACCAACTAGATTGTCGGGACAGTCGGACGGGGTATGTCCCCTCCACATCCATCACAACTCATTACGGCCACTAATCTAGAGAAGTTAGAGTGTCTAACTTTACTCAACTACCTCCACTTGTCATGCTAAGGATGTAATCTACATCTATTTTCATAAAGTCTTGCCACTTTCTTCTTTTCCCTTGCATTCCATTGGTAGCTATTCATGGCCATTTCCTCTACCAACTGTCGGGCTTCTTCCATTGCTAGCTCATTTTTTCTTATCAAGACAATAATCCTATCTTTTTGTTTTTGAGAATGTGCTAATATTTAATTAAAAACATTAATATGATGTTTTCTTTTATGGAATGTCTCATATTTTTAATCATAACCCCTAATCAGATGTTTTTCTTTCCGGAATGCCTCCTATTTCTCAATTGAAACACTAATTATATGTGCTCTTTTTTGAATGGCTACTATTTTCAATCAAAACCCTAATCCTATGTTTTGTTATATTAATTTCTCTTATTTTTCAATCAAAACCCTAATGCTATGTTTTCTTTCGAGAAAGCCTACAATATTTCAATCAAAAACACTAATCCTCTCTCTTATGAAATGTCAAATATTTTTAATAAAAACCCTAATCCTATATTTGCTTATAGTAATGTCTCGTATTTTTCATTTAAAACCCTAATCCAGTGTTTTCTTATTATAATGTTTCCGATTTATCAATCAAAAACCCAAAATCCTACATTTTCTTTTAGCAATGTTTGATATATTTCAATCTAAACCCCTAATTCTATGTGTTCCTTTTTGTAATGCCTTCTATTTTTCAAGCAAAAACACTAATTCTTGGTTTTTGTTTTTGAATGTCTCTTATAATAAAAAATCCTATTCCTATGTTTTCTTCCTCTGAAATCTCCCTATTTCTGTGGTTTTTAATCAAACCGCTAATCTAATGTTTTATTATAGTAATGTCTAGTATTTTTCCATCAAAACTCTAATCTTATATTTTCTTTTTGAAACATCTCATATTTTTCAATGAAAAACCCTAATCCTATGTTTCCCATTCGAATGTCTACTATTTTTTAATCAAACCCAAATGCTATTTTTTCTAATAGTAATATCTCTAATTTTTTATTCAAATCCCTAATCATATGTTTGTTTTCTTATAGTTATGTCTCTTATTTTTTAATGAAAACCCTTATCCTGTGTTTTCTTATAGTAATGTCTCCTATTATTCCATCAAAAACCTAATCCTATGTTTTCTTTTCGGAATGCCTACTATATTTGAATCAAAACCCTATCTTTTTTTTTTTGGAATGTCCCCTATTTTTTAGTTCTTAATCAAAACCCTTATAGTTTGTTTTCTTATAGTATCGTCTCCCATTTTTCAGTCAAAACACTAATCCTATATTTTCTCCTCAGAATGTTTACTATATTTGATTCAAAACTCTTATCCTATGATTTATTCTCGGAATGTCTCATATTTTTCAATCAAAAACCTAATCGTATGTTTTATTTTCGGAATTCCTACAATATTCCAATTTAAAGCTTAAACCAACATTTTTCTCTTGGAATGTCAACTATTTTTGAATAAAAACCCTAACCCTATGGTTCCTTATAGTAATGTCTCCTAGTTTTCAATCAAAATATTTGAATCAAAACGGTAATCCTATGGTTTCTTTGTTTGATGTGTCCTATTTTTGCAAACAAAACCCAAATCCTAGGGTTTTCCCTTTTTCTAATGTCTAATATTTATCATTTTGAAAAGAAAAACATAATTAAGGGCTTTTTATTCAAAAATTGATTATTGTATGTTATGTTTCTTTCTTTTCTCATTCACGGAAAGTTTCCTATTTTTGAATAAAAAGCCGTAATCTTATGTTTTCCTTTGGGAATGTCTTCTATTTTTGAATCAAAACAATACTCAAATGTTTTCTTTTGGAAATGTCGCATATTTTTTGTTTTTTAATCAAAACCCTAATCCAATGTTTCTAATAGTAATGTGTCCTATTTTTCAATCAAAAGTCTTATCCTATGTTTTTCTTTTTCGAATGACTCATATTTTTTTAATCAAAAATCCTAATCCTATGTAGAATGGCTCCTTTTTTTTAATCAAAATTCTAATCTTATGTTTTCTTTCGGCAACGCCCTGTTATTTTTGATTCAAAACAATAATCGCATTTTTTGGGAATACCTTATTTTTTTTAATCAAAACCCTAATCTTATGTTTTTCTTTAAAGAATGTCTACTATTTTTGAATCAAAACAATAATTTTATATTTTATTTTTGTGATGTCTCATATTTTTCAATCAAAACCCTAATCATATTTTTCTCTTTCATAATGTCTACTATTTTTTCTTCAAAATCCTAATATTGTGTTTTATTTTTAGAATGTCTCATATTTTGCAATCAAAACCCTAATCCTTTGTTTCCTATTACGAATGCCTACTATATTTCGATCAAAACCCTTGTCCTATGTTTTATTTTTGAAATATCTACTATTTTTTTTAATCAAAACTATAATCTTATGGTTTCTTATAGTAATGTTCCTTAATTTTCAATCAAAATCCTAATTTTATGTTTTCATTTCGGAATGCCTACTATATTTGAATCCATACCTTCATATGTTTTATTTTTAGAATGTCTCATATTTATCAATCAAACTCTAATCCTATGTGTTCTTTTTGGAATGCCTACTATATGTGAATCAAAACGTAATCCTATGTTTTCTTTTGTTTGATGTGCCCTATTTTGCAAACATTTTCATAATGCCTACTATATTTGAATCCATACCTTCATCATATGTTTTATTTTCAGAATGTCTCATATTTTTCAATCAAAACTCTAATCCTATGTTTTCTTTTTGAATGCCTACTATATTTGAATCAAAACTATAATCCTATGCTTTCTTTGTTTGTTGTGTCCTATTTTGCAAACAAAACCCAATTCCTAGGTTGTCCTTTTCTTAATGTCTAATATTTATCAGTTTTGAAAAAAAAACATAATTAAGGGATTTTTATTCAAAAATTGATAATTGTCCATATCTTTTTGTAATGTCTCCTTTTTTTCTTTTACGTAAAGCGTCCCTATTTTTTTGAATAAAACCCCTAATCTTATGTTTTTCTTTTTGGAATGTATGCTATTTTTAAAATCAAAAACAATACTCAAAATGTTTTCTTTTTGGAAATGTCCCATATTTTTTGTTTTTTAATTAAAACCCTAATCCAATGTTTTCTAATAGTAATGTGTCCTATTTTTTTCAATCAAAACCCTTATCCTATGTTTTCTTTTTGAAATGTCCAATATTTTTAAATGAAAAACCCTAATCCTATGTTTTCTTTTTGGGAATGTCTCGCTATTTTTTTGAATCAAAACTCTAATCCTAGCTTTTCTAATGGTAATGTCTGCTATTTTTCATTCAAAACCTTAATTTTATGTTTTCTCATAGTAATGCCTCCTATTTTTTTAATCAAAACCCTAATCGTAGGTTTCCTTTTCAAAATATCTACTATTTTTGAATAAATAACCTAATCCTATGTTTTCTAGATAATAATGTCTCCAATTTTTCAATCAAAACCCCAATTCTTTGTTTTCTTTTCTCAGTGTCCATTAATTTTGAATAAAAACCCTAATTCTATCTCTTCATATAATAATGTCTCCTATTCTTCAAAAATAACCCTAATCGTATGTTTTATTTCGGGAATCTGTATTATTTTTGAACCAAAACAATAATCTTGAGGTTTCTTTTCGTAATATCTCATATTTTTTAATTAAAACCAAAATCCTAAGTTTTTTTTTAAAATGCCTCATATTTTTTTTTAACCAAAACCGTAATTCTATGATTTTCTTTCTGAATGCCTCATATTTTTGAATCAAACCCCAAATGTTATGTTTTCTTTTAAATGTCTACTATTTTTTAATGAAAACAATTGTTGTATGTTTTCTTTTCATAATGTCTCATATTTTTTAATTAAAACCCTAATCCTAAGGTTTTTTTTTAATAGCTCATATTCTTTAATCAAAACCCTAATGCTATGTTTTTTTAAGGAATGTATGCTACTTTCTAATAAAAAAATTCCTATATTTTCTTTTCAAAATGTCTCATATTTTTCTTTTCGGAATATCTACAATTTTTTAATGAAACCCTAATCCTATGTTTTTTTTATAGTATTGTCTCCTATTTTTCATTCAAAACACTAATCAATACCCGAATCATATGTTTTTTCCCAATGTTTCTTATTTATCAATTTTGAATTGAAACCCTAACCTATGTTTTCATTTCAGAATGTCTACTATTTTTCAATCAAAAAAACCTAATCCTCAGTAATGCCTTCTATTTTTAGAATCAAAAATCCTAATTCTATGTTTTTATTTTTCGGAATGTTTTACTATTTTAAGTTTTTGAATCAAAAACCCTAATCCTATGTTTTTATTATATTAATGTCTCCTATTTTTTTCAATCAAAAACCATAAACCTTCATTTTCTTTTGCGAATGTCAGTGAACAGTAATTCTATGTTTTCTTTTTGAATGTCCCCTGTTTTTTGGTTTTTAATTAAAACACTAATACTATATTTTCTATTCGTAATGTCTCATATTTTTCAATCAAAACCCTAATAGTTTGTTTTCTTTTAATGATATCTACAATTTTTAAATCAAAACCCTAATCCTATGTTTTCTTAGAGTAATGTCTCCTATTTTTCAAGCATAACCCTTATCCTATGTTATTCGTTTTGGAATGCCTACTATATTTGAATCAAAACCCTAATCTTATGTTTTCTTTTCATAATCTCTCATATCTTTTAATCAAAACCCTGATCCTATATTTTTTTTAGAATATTGATTAAGATCCCGCATGTGCACGGGTCATCAAGTAATACCTCTCAAGTAAGCACGAGAGGGTCGTACTACCTGGGGTCCCAAGAGTTGCTATTACATCACCCTACATGGTACTATTTACTTAATAAAGGTAGGTTTAAAACAAAGTAAGAAAATAACAAATAAGAAAACTATGAACAAATGCACTAAGGCTCACCACATAAGCATATTAAGGAAGCAAGTAACAATAAAAGGGCGAGGTTACACAGACAATGGTGGTTTTTTGTGAAGAGACACCTTAAAGTAGGTTACCCCGATGGTCACAGCGATAACTCCTGATCCCATACAAGTATTTGGTCAGAATCTCTTCGATCCAAATCCTCATATGATTGCATTACGCTTAGGGAAATGTCTAATTAGGGTCGATAGTCAATACCTTCGTCCAGCCATGATGGTTGAAAGGGCATAAAATACTCGATGGTCACGGAGTATTTATATATGAATCCCCATCAAGTTAAGTGAGCATAGTACAAGGGCGATGGTCATGTGACCGAGTACAAACTAGAAGTCGGATTACAGAGTTGTCATGCAAAACAACACATCAATGAACACAAAGTTTGAACCACAAACCAAACCAAATGTACTAGAAGTAAATCACAACATCCATACAAGCAAGTTTATCCCAAGGTTCACTAGATGCCCGGTGACTTTGGGAGTCCAGTTAAACATGAATAAAAGAGAGACCTCAAGAAATTAATGAAACGTAAACAAAACCAAAGAAACTCCCTTGAAATGTTGACTAGAAGGTGGTGATGAGAGATTGTTGAATCCACTCCAGCAAGCTCCTTGATAATAACTTTCTTCTCCCCTTGGATTTGTGCCTTAGATCTGCCTTCTCCCATTGCCTTGAAGCCATAGGTGATGAGGGTGGAAAAAGGGTGGCCAAAAAACCATTTGAATGAAGCCCTACCCCCCTTTTACAATGTTCTCGGGTTAGCTTCAAGACCTTCTTAACGAGCATAAAGGAGGCCATCAGAGTCTTGGGAATTCTCCGAAAATTCATGAAGTATCCTTTGTTTTTTTTTCAGAATGTCTTCTATTTTTTAATTAAAATGTTAATAATTTCTTTTTTTTGTTGGAATGTCTATTATTTTTTAATCAAAACCCTTATCTTATGTTTTCTTATGATAATGTCTCCTATTTTTCAAAACTAGGAGAAATTACGATAAGAAAACATAGAATTTAGGTTTTGTTTGCAAAAGAAAATATAAGATTTTGTAATGCCTCATATTTTCAATCAAAACACTAATCCTATGTTTTCTGTTCGGAATGACTGCTTTTTTTAATCACAACCCTAATCTTATGTTTTCTTTTGGAAATGTACCCTAATTTTCAATCAAAATCTTAATCCTTTCTTTCGCAAATTAGGTGAACTTCTATCAGGAGCAATTATATCAACACTAAAGCTCTGGATCCCATCAGAACTTCGGAGTTAAGAGAGCTTGGGTGAGAGTAGTAATAAGATGGGGGTCTCCTCTGAAGTTCTCGTGTTGCACCGCTCCCCCTTTTTTTTGCCACATGGTTTATTTGTACGATTTTATTAATTAAAAAATAACAATAATAGAAGAATGAAAGACTAACATATGTTTTTAATCAATACCATAATCCTATGTTTTCTTATTGTAATGTCACCTATCTTTTGTTTGGGGAATCTCTGCTGATTTTTAATCAAAACCCTAATCCCTATGTTCTCCTTTTCGTAATGCATCCTATTTTTTTCTATAAAAAAATCCAAATCCTATGGTTTTTATGTAATGATCTCTATTTTTTTAATCAAAAACAAAAATCTTATGTTCTCCTTTGGGAATGTTTGCTTTTTTTGAATCAAAACAATACTCGTATGTTTTCTTTATGTAGTGTCTCATATTTTTGATAAAAAACCATAATCCTATGTTTTTTTGGAATACCTACTATTTTTTAATTAAAACCTGAATCTTATTTTACTATTGTGAATGTTTGGGGTTTTTTTGAATCAAAACAATAATCCTATGTTTCTTTTCGTAATGTCTCATATTTTTTTCAATCAAAACAATAATCCCTATGTTTCTCGAATGCATCCCATTTCATAATCAAAAGCCTAATCTTATTTTTACTTTTTTTAATGTCTCATATTCTTTTAATCAAAATCCTAATCCCATGTTTTCTTCTCGAATTGTCTCATATTTCTCAATCAAAATCCTAATCCTATGTTTTCTTTTAGGAATGCATACTATTTTTTAATCAGAACTTTAATCCCAAGTTTTCTTCTCGTAATGCCTTCTAATTTTGAATAAAAATCCTAATCCTATTTTTCATTTTGGGAATGTCAAGTATTTTTTTATTAAAACTGATAAATGCTTGTGTGATAAGAATGCGAACTTTCCTTATGATAAGCATTACTTTTATCAGGTTTTTGCCCTAATACTTGTGCATTTGTGTTACTTTCATGCATATAGGGTCGTGAAGCCGAATGCTAAAGAAAGAAGCTAATGTAGATCGTGAATGTATTGTTTGGAAGAAATCTTGAGAACGGTTAAACGCGAAGACATAAGTCGGGTTCAAGATGCAAGAATGTTTGCCAACCTCTGTGTATTCAAGCTAGCACAATGGTTTGGAGGGGCACAAAGACAGTCATATTCGAGTTTCCCGGCTTGTTCATTGATAGTAAGATCTTCACGAATGAGGCGGGTTATTGAAAAAAGCAAAGTGATCTACGACTAGAACGTGTGCGCGTTGACGTTACATCGATGAAAACATGGATTCAGGAGTGTTTCGAGTCAGTACTGTAGCAGGGTACTTTTCACAGCTGGCCAAAAAAGGGAATTCCAGAGAATCCACATGGGTGTGTGGAAATTATCCACGCCAGTGCGAAAATTCCACAGGCTAGTGTGGCAAATCCATAGAGGCGTTTGCATGCCCAATTCTAGCCCTATTTAAGCCGCGATTTAGCCCCGATTTCATCATTCTTTTCTCCATTCTTTCCCAAACATGAGAGGGGGTTACGGCTAGGGTTTTGAGAAGTATTGGCAGGGTTTTTGGAGAGGTTTTTCTGCTTCGACATCGCACTCCATTTGGAAGAAGGTTATTATTGGAGATTTTGTCAGCACCGATCCAACGAGATGTGTCCTAGGTCAGACAAGGGGACCTTTGGAGGAGACGAGGCTTCTCCAGAAGACCATCATCACGAGTATCGAGTGGGTTTTCTATGGATTACTTGTTTTTACATTCGATTTCATTGTTGATTGTAACTATCTCCATGGAGATCTAAACCCCCTAGTGGGCACTTCGATTTGTGAACCCTAGGATGTATTTGTTTCATTAAACCTTCTATTATGCTTTCATTAATTGATGTTTTATTTGAGTTTCATTTTTTAATGCTTGATTGATTGAATCATCCCTTAGAGTGACACTAGGGTGGAGAGTTCATATTGGTAACCCTTGTGAGTGAGTGACACACCACGAGGGTTAGACAAAGCTAGTTTGGAGAGGGTCGAGAAGGTGAGTCAAGAGGTAGCAGAGCATCTCCTTTCCCCTCTGATGTGATTTATCCTACCTCCATTTTCTTGATCTCTTTGTGGTCATAGTAGAGTTAATGGGCTAAGGGATGACCTTCTGCCGGGGCTTAGTTGCAGAGGCAACGGATTGAAGCGTTGAAGTGATTTTAGCACCTAGGGCTTAATTGTGACTAGGGACCTCTCACCTGGACCAAAGGGTTAGGTTTATTTCTAGGAAGAGGGTTTATCACTTGGAATCCCTAAAACTTCATGTGATTCTATCCGAGTGCAAGGTATTGAGATTGTTCGATTTCTCCTCCGGGACATGGTATAGAATTAGTCACAATTGACTTTGGATTTTGGACCGTGTATTGAAGGATTTCCAAGACTCATTAATGCATTAGTTGGGAGGCATAATATTCAGTTTTGCACTTAAAACGATTGTCCTAGGCGGAACAATATCTGCGTACCCCATTTATATCGATTGCCTTATCTCTCATTTATTTGTGATTTTCTCTCTTGTTTCTTTTATTATTGTTTACATTACATCTTGTCATCACAATCATTATTCATCTTCACTTGGTTAAGAAAAAATTTAAGTATTTTTACTCCCTACTCCCCGTGGATACGATACCCACTCAACTTGGAGTTTATTACTCGACAAACCCGTGCACTTGTGGGACAAATGCAAGGGGCGTTGTCAAAAACCTTAATCGTATGTTTTTTTTTGGTAATGTCTCCTATTTTTCATTCAAAACCCTAATCCTACATTTTCTTATAGTAATGTCCCCTATTTTTTAATCAAAACCCTAATCTTATGTTTTTCTTTGGAAATGTACCCTAATTTTCAATCAAAATCATAATCCTTTTCTATTTCCAATTAGGGGAACTTCTATTGGTTGCGATCATATCAACACTAAAGCTCCGGTTCCCATCGGAACTTTGGAGTTAAGAGAGCTTGGGTGATAGTAGTACTAGGATTGGTGGCCTCCTCTAAAGTCCTCATGTTGCACCCCTCCCACCTTTTTTTTTAATACATGGTTTATTTGTATGATTTTATTAATTAAAAAATAACAATAATAATAGAAAAATTGAAAGACTAACCCATATTTTTAATCAAAATCATAATCCTATGTTTTCTTATTGTAATGTCACCTATCTTTTGTTTTTGGAATGTCTGCTAATTTTTAATCAAAACCCTAATCCTATGTTTTATTTTCGTAATGCCTCCTATTTTTGAATAAAATTCTAATCCAATATTTTTTCCCGTAATGATTCCTATTTTTGAATCAAAACCAAAATCTTATGTTCTCTTTTGGGAATGTTGCTATTTTTGAATCAAAACAATAATCATATGTTTTCTTTATGTAGTGTCTCATATTTTTTAATAAAAACCATAATCTTATTTTGTTTATTAATGCCTCCTATTTTAATTAAAACCTAAATCCTATTTTTCTATTGGGAATGTTTGCTATTTTTTAATCAAAACAATAATCTTATATTTTCATTTTGTAATGTCGCATATTTTTCAATCAAAACCCTAATAGTATGTTTTTCTCTTCAGAATGCATCCTATTTCATAATCAAATGCCTAATCTTATATTTCCTTGTTTTAATGTCTCCTATTTTTCAATCAAAATCCTAATCCCCAGTTTTCTTCTCGAACTGTGTCATATTTCTCAGTCAAAATCCTAATCCTATTTTTTATTTTTGGAATATTTGCTATTTTTAATAAAAACCCTAATCCCATGCTTTCTATTGGGAATGCCCCATATTTTCCAATTTTAAATCAAAACAATAATCCAATGTTTTATTATAGTAATGTCTCCTATTTTTCAATCAAAATCCTAATCCTATGTTTTCTTTTCTGAATATCTAATATTTTTCAATAGAAACCCTAATCCTATGTTTTCTTTTATGAATATCTACAATTTGTTAATCAAAACACTAATCCTATGTTTTCTTATAGTAATGTCACAAATTTTTCATTCAAAATCAAAAATCTATATTTTCTTTTCGGAATGTGTCTTATCATTCAATCAAAACCCAAATCATATGTTTTTCTTCTTAATGTTTCCTATTCCTTAATGTTTTCTTTTACAGAATGTCTCCCATTTTTAAATCAAAAACCTCATTCATTCTTTTCTTTTCGGAATGTGTGCTATTTATGAATCAAAACACTAATTCTATATTTTCTTCTCGGAATGTGTCCTTTTTATCAGTTTTGAATGAAAACCATAATATTTTATTTTTGTTTCGGAATGTCTCATTTTTGAGAATAAAAACCCTAATCCTATGTTTTTTTTTCGGAAAGATAAGATTTGGGTTTTTATTCAAGACACTATTTTTGATAGGAGATATCACTATAAGAAAACATATGATTAGTGTTTTGAATCAAAACCATAACCCTATCTTTTCTTATATTAATTTCTCCTATTTTTTTAATGAAAATAATAATCATATGTTTTCTTTTCGAAATTCCTACTATATTTGAATCAAAACCCAAATCCTATGTTTTTTTTTTTTCAGAAAGTCTCTTGTTTTTCTCAAATCCTATGTTTTTATTTTGGAATGCCTACTATAATTTATTCAAAACCTTATATTTCAGGTTTGAATCAAAAACCCTAATACTATGTTTTTCTTTTTCATAATTTCTCATATTTTTTTCAATCAAAACCTTAATCCTATTTATTCTTATAATAATATCTCCTGTTTTTAAATCAAAAACCCTAATCCCTATGTTTTTCTTTTTAGAATGTGTCCTATTTATAAGTTTTGAATCAAAACCCAAATCCTTTGTTTTCTTTTCAGAATTTTTGCTAGTTTTTAATCAAGACTCAAATCATATGTTTTCTTTTCGGAATGCCTCCTATTTTGCAAACACAATCTGAATCGTATGTTTTTATTTCTTAATGTCTCCTATTTATTAGTTGTGAATAAAATCCCTAACTTATGTTTTCTTTTCGGAATGCCTCTTAAATTTCAATCAAAAACCGAATCCTTTCTTTTGTTATCAAAATGTCTGCTATTTTTGAATCAAAACCCTAATCCTATGTTTTCTTTTCAGAATGTGTCCTATTTTTCAGTTTTAAATCAAGACCCTAATCATTTGTTTTGTTATTGGAATGTCTCATTTTTTAAATCAAAACCCTAATCCTATGCTTTTTATAGTCATGTCTCTTATTTTTCCAATCAAAACACTAATCTTATGTTATCTTTTCATAACGTCTACATTTTTTTAATTAAAACCCTAGTCCTATTCTTAAATCAAAACCTAATCCTTTGTTTTCTTTTTAGAATGTCTAATTTTTTAAATCAAAACCCTAATCCTATCTTTCGAAACCATAATCCTTTGTATTTTTTTTTGTAATGTCTCCTATCTTTCAATCAAGACAAAAATCCTATATTTTCTTTTCTTAATATCTCGTATTTAGTAGTTTTAAATCAAGACCCTAATATGTTTTTTTTTATATTAATGTCTCCTATTTTTTTAGTTTTATAGTAAAGTTTCTTCACATCCTTCTTTACAACCTCCATCATGTTGGGGTTCAATCTTCATTGTGGTTGAACCTTGGGTCGAATGTTATCTTCCATTAGAATTTTATGCATGTAAAAAGATGGATTAATCCCTTGATGTCAAAAATACTTAATGCTATGGCTTTTTTATGTATCGGTAGCATCTCTACCAATTTCTCCTTTTGATCTGCATCAAGCGTGGATGAAATAATGGCAAGCATCTAAGGATTTCCATCCAAGAATGCATATTCCAAATGTGTAGGCAGCTCCTTGAGCTCCAATGTTGGAGGGCCGGAAGATATTAGGTTTGTAACTGTGTCAATCATATCCATAGTTTTTATATCAATGGCTGTAGATGAAATATCCTCTTCAAGTATAGCAACACGGGCCAGTCCATCCTCGATGAACTTACAATCTATAATTCCTCCTCATTGTGTATCCTTGGTGAGATCCCCTGAAACGGACAATGCCTAGCTCACACTCAACTCTCATTCTTGGTCATCACAGGAAGTATCCATCTCCGTGCTTATGAGCTGACTCCACTGAGATGTTTGTTCACAGAAGTTTGAAATAAGCTCCGCCAAACCTCGCATGTCATTAGGATAGCTAGTATCTTCATTGTGGTAATTGAGAGCACAAGGGTGACTCCTCAATGTACCCAATAGTTCCTCCATGACGACAAGTTCAAAATAAATCAGTCTAAGCTCAAGAAAGTAGAATTACTGAAACTGAAAAATAAAGCCAAAATGATGAGTAGAATGAAAAGCAAACAAGTATTCATAAATATGAACAATATTAACAAAATGAATTACCAGAATCTAAATTTTCATAAAAGTTGCTAGTCCCCTACAACGGTGCCAAAACTTGATGTGTTCTCCGTAAGTGTACTGGTCGCACACAAGTAATATAGTGGTACCTCGTGAGGGGTAGTATTATTAAACCACAGGGACAAGACTTAAAGTACTCACTCTTTCTAATGTCTAGTTGAGCAAGAATTGGGTTGGTTTTAAGAATAAAAACAAACAAACAAAAGAGCATGTGAAGATAAAAGATGGATTAGGTACGAGGTTTTCAACAATAAGAAAGCAATGCCTCAAGATGATTTCTTTGAGCTATAGCACGTTGACTTGCTTCTAAAGCATAACAGGTACATTTTAAAGTTCAAGTGTGTGTTCATAAGCAATGTTGCATCTATGGTTCTCAAGTACACCATATTTTGCCAATATAACTATGTATTTCAAATACATCAAGTTTTGCAATCACATAAGTAATCACAGCTATGGTAATCCATACACCAAGTTTTACCAAAATAATTGTGTAAATCCAACATATCAAGTTATGCGACACAAGATTAAACACATGAATCTAAAAGAACTCCGTAGATATTAAAAGCAAGTAGTCAAAGCATACAAAGCATCATAGTTCACATCCTAGGGTACCATAGATGGTTAGCCCCTTATGGACGGGTACAACAAGGAAGAGAAGGAGATAGATCTAAAAGAAGAAGACATGACTCCCTCCTTCTCAAGATGATCTTCCTAATGGAACTCTTATATGCTAACTCTGTTTCACTTGTGCCTCCAACTCATCCTTGATCCCCTTCGAAGGTGTGGTGAAGCCTGATCTTCTCTTTCCTCAAAGTCCTCCCGGTGGAGAGAAGAATCCCCGAACAAAGAAGAGAGTGCAACTCTAGAATCTAGGGTAAAAAGGTGTGATTGCAGGCTCGACATGGGTAATCACGGTCGTGATTTGATAGTATTTTCTCAGTTACGATTTTGAGTGAATCAGCTAAGTGCTAGCTTCGATTTTCTAGTGGGAGGGAGCACGATCGTGCTCCATCCCACGCTTCAATTGAGTGTGATAATGCTAAAAGCAAGCAAAGCATGCTTCTCCTGTTATGCAGAAAGTACCTCAAGCCTGAGATATTTAGGAGGAGGAGCATGCTCGTGCTCCAATCCGTCTTCAGTTTTAAAGCACCCCCTGCTTGAATTTTCACTCGGTGATCCTTCAGGCAGAGATAATCAGTGGGGCAGAGCATGATCTTGATCACCTGTGTTTAGCTTGAGCACTTAGTAAAAGAAATCTTCATTCTCCATTCGTTTCATCCCCGATTTCACTCCAAATTGTTTCGAACCGCAAAATCCTACACAAGGAGCAACTCTACCCAGAATAGCACCGAATATACACAAAATTATGCTAAAAGATGAATAAAATAATGAATTTATGGAAAATAAATATGATATTAAATGCACTCATCAATACATTTATAAATTTAGTTAGGCAGAATCCATTATAATATTCTAATTTATTGTCCAATTGAGCTGATTCTTATTTTATTTGGAAGTTAAGTTCAAAATCTGTCTCTTTTATGGTGGAAAAATTTTGAAATTCTGAATGGATGTGATAAATGCTTGTGTATAACTAATACGGAGTATTCTTTTCTTACATTGAGAATCACTTTTATCAGATTTCATCGCTTATTGGTGTGTATTTGTGTTCTTTTGTGGATGTAGGGTTGTGGAGACAAAGTTGAATGAAAGAAAGCAAAAGTAGATCATGGATGTAATTGTTGATGTAGTTCTTGGATTGAACAAAGGTGAAAACACAAGTTGTGCTCAAAGACATGTAGGCAAGTGCCAACCTCCATTATGCTCAAGAGAATATACAAAGTGGAGGGGGACAAAGGTATTCACACTCATTTGTTCCGACTTGTGCAATGCTAGCAAGAACTTCGTCAATGTGATTTCATTGAAGATGCGACACGATCTACTGCATGAATGTGTACCCATTCATGTGGCCTTGATGAAAAGAGCAGAATTGAGAGTAATTTGGTGAACCACTATAGCAGTTTAATGTAGCATAGCATTGTAGTAAAATTACTGTAGTAGTTATTGTTCACAGCTCGCAAGAAACAAGTTCAGCAATTCCACATGCTCGTGTGGATGCTCGATTCCAGCTCCCTATAAATACTACGTTTTTGAGAGTTTTTTTGAAAGATCTTTTTCCCATTTTTTTGCCCATTTTTTTGGAGGCACTTGCAGCTAGGGTTTAGAGAGGTTTTTGCTGGGATTTTAGAGCAGTTCTACAGCCTTCGACATTGTGTTCCTATGGAAGAGAGCTATTGGGAGAGCTTTCGTCGACATCGATTCGGTGAGGTGTGCCCTAGGCTTACCAAGGGAACCTTTGAAGAAGACGAGGCGGCTCCACAAGACCATCGATACGGATTACAAAGGGGTTTTTTCTATGGATAGCATGCTTTTACTTTTAATTTCATTGTTGATTGTGTATTGCTCCATGGAGAGCTAAATCCTCAGTGGGTGCTTGGACTTGTAAACCCTAGGATGATTTTATTTCATTGACTTTTATTATGCTTCTTTACTTGATGTTTTAATTAAGTGTCAACCTTAAATGCTTGTTGTATTGATTTTCCCTTAGAGTGAAACTAGGGTTGAGAATCCTTTTTGGTAATCCTTGTGGATGAGTGATACTCTATTAGGATTAAACAAAACAAGGTTGAAGAGGGTCGAGAGGGTGAGTCGGGAGGTAGCAGAATGCCCCCTTTCCTTTCCGACGTGATTTATCCTACCTCCACGTTCATAGAGTTCTTTGTGGTCATGATAGAGTGAAATGCTAAGAGACAAACTCCACTAGGGCTTAGTTGCGCAAGCAACAGTATGAAGTGTTAAAGTAATCCTAAATGCTGGGGCTTAATTGTGACTAGGGGTCTTTCGCCTGGACCAAAGGGTTAGATCTATATTAGAGAATAAGGTTTATCATTTGGAGTCCATAGAGGTTCATGCAATCCCGCACAGTGTGAGGCATCAAGAGCATACCTTTCTGCCGGTGCATTGTGTAAGGGTTAGTCATGGTTGACCTTAGGTTTGGGACCGTGTGTCTTTGGATTTCCATAACTCATTAATTAGTAGTCTTGCACATAAAACGATAGTCCTATGGTAAGCAATGTCCGGGTACCTCATTTTCTTATCGATTACCTCTCCTTATCCTTATTGTGCTTTTCTTTCTCTTCTTTACTTTTATTTGCATTGATATTGTTCACTCACTCACAAATTGATTCACACTTTAGCTAAATAGCATCACTATTTGCTTCCTAACAACTATTCCTTATATATACGACTACCTATCCACCGGGGTACTTTATTAATTTGACAACCCGTGCACTTGCAGTACACACAAGCAAAACGGTGTGTCAGGATGACAATTAGAAATTGGGTTTTTGTCGCATTTCTGATTCTAGTAGCTATATGTAAGTTTATAAATATGGCTACGATGAACCTGCTATAACTTTCTAATATCTTGTCCAATTGCATTGATTCTTATTTTATTTGAAAGTTAAGTTTAAAATATACATTTTCGATGAAGGATAAATTTTAAATTCAAAATGGATGACAATTAGGAATATTTTATTCGATGGTGTGATCGTTGTAGCTGTACATTAGTTTATAGATGCCACCACACTGAACAAGTCATAACCTTCTAGTTTATCGTCCAATTGAGTTTATTTTTGTTTTATTTGAAAGATAAGTTCAAAAACCCGTCTTTTTTTATCGGGAATAAATTTTTGAAATTAAAAAAATGGATGACAATTAGCAATGCAAAGAATGATTATTTGAAAGATGTATATAAGTTTGTCGCAGTCGAAAATAAAATGGATAAGTTCAAAAACATCATTTTTATTTTTGGATAAATTTCTGAAAATTCAAAAATGGATGATAGTTAGGAATCTGGTTTTTGTCACTGGTCGAATGGGTTTAGTTACACATTTGTTTATAGATGCCGCTACACTGAATCGATCTTAACTTTCTAGTTTATTATCCGATTTAGTTGATTCCTATTTTATCTAAAAGCTATGTTCAAAATCCATCTTTTTGATGGAGGATAAATTTTGAAATTCAAAAATGGATGATGGTTGGTAATCTGGTTATTGTCATCGGTATAATGACAACGACTAACAATCTACTTTTTTTAAAAATTAAAAATGGATGACGCTTAACAATCTTGTTTTTTTGTTGGAGGTTCGATTGTTGTAGCTATATATAAGTTTATAGAATAACTACACTGAATCAGTAATAAATTTCTAATTTATTGTTCAATTATGTTGATTCTTATGTTATTTTAAAGGTAAGTTTACAATCTATCTTTTTTATGGAGGACAAATTTTGAAACACAAAATGGATGACAATTATCAATCTGGTTTTTGTAGCAAGTCTGATCATTGTTGCTATACATGATTTTATAGATACTGCTACACTGAATCAATCATAACTTTATAATTTATTATTAAACAAAGTTGATTCTTGCTTTATTTGAAAATTATGTTCAAAATATATTTCAATATTGAGGACAAATTTTGAAATTCAAAATGGATGATAGTTAGCAATCAGGTTTTTGTCGAAGGTCGGATTATTGAAGCTGTATATAACTTTATATATTTAGCTACACTGAATAAGTCATGACTTTATAATTTATTATCCCATTTTGTTGATTATTATTTTATTTCAAATATTAATTTCAAAAGCTATGTTTTTTATGGAGGACAAATTTTAAAATTCAAAATAGATGATTGTTAGCAATCTGTTTTGTCGCAGGTATTAATGTTGTCATGGTAGATAAGTTTATGGATTTAGATACTCTGAATCACTCATAACTTTCTCATTTAATATTTAATTGAGCTGATTCATATACTATTTTAAAAAAGATGACAATTAGTATTCTGGTTTTTATCGCAAGTGACACACCCCTTTGCGTGTGACTTGCAAGTGCACGGATTTGTCGAAGTAATAAATCCCAGGTGAGTGGGTATCGTATTCATAGGGAATAAGAATTAGAAACACTAAGATTGCTACTTAACTAAGTGGAGATGAAACAATGATGGTGTGGATAAAGATCGATGCAAACAAACTAAAGAAAATAAGAAAGAGAGGCACAATAGAATGATAGGAAAGGCAGTCGATAAAAGTTGGGTACTCGGATATTGTTCCTTCCAGGATTATTGCTTCAAGTGCAAAACCAACTATTATGATTCCTATCTAATGCTTAATGAGTCATCGACATCCTTAAATACACAGTCCTAAACCTAAGGTCAACTGTGACTAACTCAATACTATGCCCGACGGAGAAATCAACCAGTCTCAACACCTCACACTGCATAAAATTGCGAAGCTCTAGCGATTCCAAGTGATAACCCATTTTCCTATATGTAGATCTAACCATTTGGCCCAGGCGAAAGACCCCTAGTCACAATTAAGCTCAGGTGTTAAAGTCGCTTTAACGCTTCACTCTGTTGCTCCTGCAAATAAGCCCCAGTGGAGTTCATCCCTTAACCCTTCACTTTATTGTGACAACAAAGAAATCTTGGAACGTGGAGGTAGGATAAATCACCCCGGAGGGGAAATGGGATGTTGTGCTACTTCTCGACTCACCCTCTCGACCCTCTCCAATCTTGTTATGTCTGACCTTCATGGTGTGTTACTCACTCACAAGGATTACCAATGTAGACTCTCAACCCTAGTATAACTCTAAGGGAGAAATCATTCAATAAGCAATCAAGATTGGAACTCAATTAAAGACATAAATTCAGGAAAACATAATAAATTGTTAATGAAACAAACAAATCCTAGGTTTCATAAATCCAAGTACCCACTAGGGGGTTTAGCTCTCCATAGAGCAAGATACAATCAATAATGAAATTGAAAGTAAAAACATGTAATCCATAGGAAAACCCCTCGGTATTCATGTTGATAGCCTCGTGGAGTACCTCGTCCTCTCCAAAGGTCCCCTTGTCAAGCCTAGGACACACATCGCCGGACCGGTGCCGATGAAAGCTCTCCTAATAACTATCTTCCAAGAGAAATGCAGTGTTGAAGCCATAGAATCACTTCAAAAGCCTTGCCAAAGCCTCTCTAAACCCTAGTCACAAGCCTCTCAAAAGATGGAGAAAATATGGAAAGAAAGATGAAAGATAGATCCCCGAATCAGTACAAGTCGCGGCTTTATAAAGGGCTGGAATCAGGCATCCACAAGGGCGTGTGGAATTTCTACACGCCCGTGTGAATTTCTGAAAATCTGCTTTTCTGCGGGCTGTGAACAGTTGCTCCAACAGTACATTGCTGCATTACCTGCTACAGTACTCCGCCAAAATACTCTCGAATCCACACTTTTTCCTCGAGGCAACCGAAAGAAGCACACATTTATGTCGTAGATAGCGTCGCTTCTTCAAAAAAAATGTCTCATTGGTGAAGATCATGCCATCATTGCACAAGTAGGGATACGCAAATGTGACTACTTTTGTGCCCCTCTAAAGCATTATAATTGTCTTAACACATTGAGATTGGCACACATTCATGTATCTTTGAGCCTAAATTGTGTCTTCTCGTTTGCCGATTCAATGATTTCATCCACAATATGTGTTCATGATCCACTTTGGCTTCTATCTTCTTTATTTGACTTCACCATCCTATATGCGCAAAAGAACACAAAAGCACATGTATTAGCGCTAAAATCTGATAAAAGTAATGTTCATCGTAAGAAAAGAATACTTTGTATTCTTAGTATACAAGAACTTATCAGCAGGTCTAATTGTTGTAGCTGTATATAAGTTTATAGATTTAACTACGGTGAATTAGTCACAAATTTCTAATTTGCTGTCCAATTTAGTTGATTCTTGTTTTACTTTAAAGTTAAGTTGAAAATCAATCTTTTTTATGGGGAATAAATTTTGAAATTTAAAATGGATTATAGTTAGCAATTTGGTTTTATCGCAGGTCTGATTACTGTAGCTGTATATAAGTTTATAGATTCAGCTAGGCCGAATCAGTTATAACTTTCTAATTTATTGTCTAATTGAGTTTATTCTTATTTTATTTGAATGTTATGTTTAAAACCTATCTTTCTGATGAAGGACAAATTTTGAAATTCAAAATGATGACAGTTAGCAAATTGATTTTTGCCACGGTTCTTATTGTTGTCGCTGTATATAAGTTTAAAGATTTTGCTATGCTGAATCACTTATAGCTTTCTAATTTATTATCCAAATCTTATTATAATTGAAAATTAAGTTCAAAATCTATCTTTTTCCTGAATGACAAATTTTGAAATTGAAAATGGATCACAGATAGTAATCTAGTTTTTGTCTTAGGTCTGATTGTTGCAGCTGTATATAAGTTTATAGATTTAGCTACGCTGAATCATTCATAACTTTATAATTTATTGTCCAATTGAGTTAATTATTTTTTTATTTGAAAGTTAGGTTCAAAATCAATCTTTTTTATATTGGATCATTTTTGAAATTTAAAATAAATTACACTTAGAAAGCAGGTTTTTATCATAGATTTGATTGCAATACCTATATATAAGTTTATAGATTTGACTATGGTGAATCAATCATAATATGCTAATTTCATGTCCAATTGAGTTAATTATTTTTTTATTTGAAATTTAGGTTCAAATTTTATCTTTTTTATGTCGGACAAATTTTCAAATTTAAAATGGATGACGGTTAGAAATCTAGTTTTTGTTGTAATTCTTATTGTTGTGGTTGTTTATAAGTTATATATTTAGCTACAATTAATACGCTATAGCTTTGTAATTTATTGTCTATTTGAGTTGTTCTTATTTTATTTCAAAGGTAAGCTCAAAATCTATATAAGCAATTTAGTTTTTGTCACATATCTATTCATTCTAGGTACACACGAATTTATAGATTTAGCGACGTTGAATATGTCATAACTATCTAATTCATTGTTCAATTGTGTTAATTCTTGTTTTATTTTAAAGTTCAGTAAAAAATCTATATTTTTGATGGAGGACAAATTTTGAAAGTTAAAATTGATAACAGTTAGCAATCTAGTTATTGTCACAGGTCTGATTGTTGTAGCTGTATATGATTTTATAGATTTAGCCACGCTAAAGCTGTTATAACATTCTAAATTATTGCCAATTGAGTTGATTATTGTTTTATTAGAAATTTAAGTTGAGTATCTATCTTTTTGGTGGGGGAGAAATTCTAAAATTCAAAATGGATGATAGTTACCAATCAGGTTTTACCACAGGACGGACTGTTGTAAATGTGCATAAGCTTAAAGGTTTAGGTTCGCTGGATCTCTCATAACTTTCTAAGTTATTATCCAATTGACTTGATTATTGTTTTATTTGAAAGTTAGGTTTAATAGCTATTTTTTATGGAGGATAAATTTTTAAATTAAAAACAATAATAGCTTGCAATCTAGTTTTTGTCGTTTGTCAGATTACTTTAGCTGTGTATATAAGTTCATAGATTTAGATACATTGAATCAGTCATAACTTTTAATTTTTTTGTCCAATTGAATTGATTTTTATTTAATTTAAAAGTTAAGTTCAAATTCTATCTTTTTTATGGTAGATAAATTTTGAAATTCAAAATACATGATAGTTAGAAATCTAGTTTTTGTCGCAGGTCTGATTGTTGTAGCTGTATATAATTTTATAGATTTAGCTACTCTGAATCAATCATAACTATCCAATTTCCAGTCTAATTGAGTTGATTCTTATTCTATTTAAAAGTTAAGATCAAAATCTATCTTCATGATGGAGGATAAATTTTGAAAATCAAAATGGACGACATTTATAAATCTTTTTTTTGTAACAAGTCTGTTTGTTATTTTTGTATATATGTTTGTAGATTTAGCTACGCTAAATTAGTCAAAACTTTCTAATTTATTGTCCAATTGAGTTGATATATGAAAGTTAGGGTCAAAATCAATCATTTCATTGTAGTTAAAACTTAGAAATTTGATGAACTCTTTATAAGTGTAGGGATTATTACCGGGAATAAAGTGGTACCCCAGAAAGGGATAGGGTTGTCGAACCTCAGGGACTAAACTTCTATTACTAGTTGATCATTTATTGTCTAGAAAAACTAAAATGGTGATGAAGAAATCAATTACTACAAGACTAAAAACAAAGCGGTGTAAAAACAAGTAGACTTGGGTTGAGTTTCAATAACAAGAGAGCAATGCCCCAGAATGATTCCTAAACACCCAAAATGCTAACTTGAGTGTAATGCCTGCCAAGGTACATTCTACCATTGTTGTGAGTGCTCAAAAGCAATGTTACATCTACGGCTATCAATTACGCTAAGTTCTACAAGTGTAACTACAAGCTTCATATGCGCCAAGTTTTGCAACTACACTAGGTAATCACAACTACAGTAATAGAAATCAAGCACGTCAAGTTATTCAAACACATGAATAACACAAGAAAACAATAGAATTCCATAGGCAATAGAATTCAAGTAGTCAAAGTATAAGAGACAACATAGTTGACAGTCCTAGGGAAGCGTGGAATGGTTAGCCCCTCATGAATTCATACAAATGAGAGAGAAAGATAAGCATAAGGAAGAGAGACATCTAGACTTCCCCCTTTCACAAGATCTCCTCAAATGTACTTCAGTAACTCCATGCGATTGACAACTCCACTTTTCCAATGTCTCTAACTCACCCTTAGCCTCTTTAGCTCGAGTGGTTATGGCTGGCCATCGTTCTCCTGAGAGTTCCCCAACTAGAGAAGATGACTCCCTAACCAAAAATGCTAACAAACCATAAATTTAGAGACTAATAAGGAACTTTCAGGCTCAACACTATCTCAGCACGATTGTGCTTAGGCCGTGCTCTTCTTGAAACTTCTGAGTGAATAAGGCCAAGCGCCATCCAGACGAAAACATGGGAAGAGCATAGTCGTGCTCAGCTTGAGCATACCCATGAAACGAGCATGAAGATGGTGCTTCCTTGAAAGTATAGGCCACTCCTAGCCCAAGGTAATCACGAGGAGATAGCACAACCATGCTTCGCCCGTGCTTGCATTGGGCACTTTAAGGAATTATCTTCTTTGGTTGGTTTTGTCCTTGATTTCACTCCATATGGGTTTCAAGCACTAAAAACTTGCAACAGAGACAAACATACCATGAATAGCATCATTCATAGACAAAATACGCTAAAAGGCACGCTAAAGAGTACATTGGAGGTATGCAAAATATGATATAAAATGCACTCATCAAATACCCCCACACTTAAATCATTGCTTGTCCTCAAGCAATTTTAGTTCAATATAAATGAAAGGATGACTGCATGACCTCTAATCTAATTAATATAGAAAGTACTAAAGTTTCGAGGGATCAAAGGCAGTTAAGGAGAATATCATAGCTGTTCAAATATAATAGACTAAGTCTTACTAAAGTAAATAGGTAGTAGCTTCATACACCTTGATGGTTGCCCTTTCCCCGGGTAGGTCATCAAATATACTTTTATTTAGCCCAAAATTTGACTACTCAATAGTGGTTTTCATACTTTCAAGATGATAGCTCTTTCTACCATCTTTTTACACAAGTCTCTCAAAAAAATATATTTAACCCAAACAAGTTGCTCCACAACTTGGGTAATATGAATTAATCTACGTTTTCAACACAGGAGTGAGTAAACAATTTGGCTAATAATAATGACCTTAACACACACAGTCACACTTAAACTTAAGATTTTCCATCAACATCAGTCGTAGATCATCTTAAGTCATGCAATCATCCATAAATATCAATCATCCATGAAAATAAAACAAGAACCCTCCCTCACACTTGAATGGTACATTGTCCTCAATGTACAAGTATAGGAAGTAAAGTCTAAAGATTGAAAACCAAAGTAAATAGGGGGTTCATACGACTTTCTTGAACATGGAGAGTGATGTTGCCACTCTTAATGTTCACTCCATTATCCAATCTACCACAACCAATCTTGAAATGAGATGAGAGACACATAAGTAAAGCCTAATAGTCCAAGCCAAATAACATAACAAAAACTGAAAATGCAGAAGGAAAGCATCAAAATAAACAAACCAAAATGTCTGTATAGAAGGGAACATCCCTTCTAGATGGACTCACACAAGTCTTACAAAATACGAAAAGAAATACAAGTCCAAATATTGAAAACTAAAAACAAAAGTAGCGGCTCAATGACCAAAAATGGAACACTTTTAGAAGAAGAAGAAGCAGCATCTTCGGATGAAGATGAAGCAAAATCCTCGGCTCTGGTAGCAGTATTAGTCCCCCCTAAGGTTGTGATCTGATGGGAGAGAATGGTTCAAGGGATAGATGAATTCCCAAGTGCTTAACAATCTTGGCGACACTCCACTGAAGCCATCGAAATGTCAAAGCAGAACAAATAACTTAGTTAATGTTGTTCGAGGAGGCATGTTAGGATCTCAGTCAGGCAGAAGTGGTAATAAGAGGTGGAGGATCAGGGGTAGCAACATTATCAGTATAGAATCATACACAATACTTGGTCCCTCATGTGGTGTGAACCCGGTGCAGCATCCCCATCGACCTCAGGGTCTCGAGGGACATTGAGGTCACTCCTCCTACCACTCATATACGATCAGTCCCCTAAAGAATGTCCATTCCCCGGATCAGTCATGTGATGTATGGCCCACAAAGAATGACACGATCTGAGGGTATGTCCCCTAATAGCCAATGGAGATAGCTATCTCATACTCCAAATGCATCTAAAACCCATCGAACATAGACAGTAGGAAATCAAAATCTTGTCAGCTAATAACTCTTGTATTATCACCCTAACTTGTGAAAATGTGGCTAAGCATGAAATGAATGTACCTTAAAGTCAAAGAGTGAAGGGTAGAAGTATTGAGTCTCCTCCAAGAATCCTCCTGAGACAATCCAACCGGCCGATATATTAATAGCAAATCAGATGTAGGAGTTTGAGTAAACTCCACATCATAAAGTCCAAGCAGATTGGAGAACTCAGTGAGACTCACCCGCTATAATGTACCATACACCTAAAACTGGATCAAATCACTATAGTGAAAAGCTATAATACCACGGGATAGCTCGAATGTAGCCAATGCCCTGAGTGCCAACTGATTGTAAATGTTGTTAGTAATCATGAAGAGTTACTACCAATCCCCAGCACTAAGCATCTGTCAGACTTCATCCTTCAGTCCAACCTCACATAATACATCCCAATCTATCTCCCTTGATTCACCAAAATGATGTCGAGAGAATCACGTCTGACAATCCTGGTGGACATGTGAATGGAAAACAGGTGTCAAGTTAGTGGACTGGGCTGGCTTCTCACATCAAGGCCTCTTCAATGATGATAGCGTAGATGATGTGTGTTTCCTCGACATAGTTTGTAAAAGAAATAGCTTAGTTTAGTTGAATAATTAAAGATTTTAGGAGGAGCACGATTGTTCTAGGAGTGGACAAACTGTGCTCTTAAGGAATGCAAGAGCATGCTCCCGCCCCAGTTGGGCTCTGAACAAAATAAAAGCATGATTGTGCTTCGAGAAGAGCACAACCATGCTTTGGGGCGACCTTATTCCCCGAAAATCCCTAACAACTAGCACGCTAATGAAGTTATTAACATCAACAATATTCATCTATTTTCAGCCAAATAGCATATGTAATGCATTTGCACATATAAGGAACATGAAATCATCAAAATAAGGCCCTCAAACCAATTAGTGAGCCTACCAGAGTCGAGGAAAACACGTGAGCAAGTGAGGAGAAAAATGATGAATGAATGGTGAGCATTGGCAATACTCTCAAGAAAAAGAGCGCAAAAAGGGGAAAAAAGGAAAGCACAAGAGAAATAGTGAGGAGAGTTGATAAGTAGTGGCTAGGTTTTTAAGGGATGAAGGAGAAGCCTACCGATCACACCAGAGCAGGCCTAAAGCACATGCATACCCACATGCAATTTTGGGCAACTGTGTAGGAGGAAGCATGGTTGTGTTCAACACGAGCTTCCTCTTCATGATAATCTCAGGATAATTCCCAAAGACATCAAGAAATGAAGCACAGTTTTGTAAGAAGCACTGAAACTGTGCTCATTGGTAAGAACGCTTGTGCTTGCCCCAAGCTCACCCTAGAATGCTTGACAAGATAGAAATTTAGAAAAACATGGCTTAAGCATGGGCATGCTCTTCTCGTTCTTAGCTTGAAACACACATGATCTGGCAATCTCTCTTAAACTCTATATAAAACAAAAACCCCGCACACACACAAGAGGAAACCACATAATAGAAATATTCCATCAAAGCACCACTTCAAAAATAGAGCACAATGAAAAAATTTGTGCATCTACAAATCAATTAAAAACATGCAAAAGTGAAAAAAGTTAACTAAAAGAAACAAAATGACCAATTGGGTTACCTCCCAAGGAGTGCTTGTTTAATACCACTAGCTTGATGTTCTGATACTCATCAAGGAGGTTGGTAAAATCAAGACATCTCATAGATGCAACTACACCGAATCAGTCAAAACTTTCTAATTTATTGTCCAACTGAGTTGATTCTTATTTTATTTGAAAGTGACATTCAATATCTATATTTTTGATGAAGGACAAATTTTGAAATTAAAATTCAATGACAGTTAGCAATCTTGTCTTTCCTAGGTCTGATTGTTGTAGCTGTATATAAGTTTATAGATCCGGCTACGCTGAATCAATCATAACTTTCTCATTTATTTGCCAAACAAGTTGTTTCTTTTTTTATTTAAAATTTAAGTTCAAAATCTATCTTATTGAGAAAAATTTTGAAATTAAAAATGGATGACATATAGCAATCTGGCTTTTTTCGGAGGTATGATTATTGTAGCTATATATGAGTTTATAGATGGTGCTACACTAAATTAGCCAATACTTTCAAATTTATTTTTCAATTGAGTTGATTCTTTTCTATTTGAGAGTTAAGTTCAATATCAATATTTTTTATGGTAGACAAATTTTGAAAATAAAATTGGATGACAGTTAGCAATCTGATATTTTTTTTGGAGGTCGGATTGTTGTGGCTATTCATGAGTTTATAGATACAGCCACGCTAGTTTATTATCTGATTGAGTTGATCCTAGTTTTATTTGAATTTAAGTTCAATATCTATCTTTTTAAAGGAGGATAAATTATGAAATTTAAAATGGATGATTGTTAGCAATTTTGTATTTGTTATAGCTTTAATTTTTGTAGTTGTATGTGAGTTTGTACATGTAGTATAATCCGGGATGGAGGAGCCACTTGTACCTTTCTTGGAGTAATCATGGGCAATAGAAGACTATGGCAACACTAGGTTTCCAATAACAACAACAAGCCCCAAACATGGAGAATCGAGTTTCAGGATTGGAAACTGGATAACCGATTTAGAGAAGGCTTTGACCAAGTTCATTCAATCATCGGATACAAGATTTCAATCGGTTGAAGCCACACTTCGCAACCACACCGCATCATTACACAACTTAGAGAACCAAGTGGGTCAAATTATGAAGTCACTCTCGGAAATATCTCAAGGAAGTTTGCCTAGCAACATGAAGACCAATCCAAGAGAACATCACAAGAAGCTCCCTAAGGCTAATGAGGATGTGTATGCATGGAGTAAGGGTGACGGATCCTTGTGTGGTAACAAGCTTGATATCTCTCCGTCTACCTTCAAAAGATTATGTCCATCATGCTTTCAAGTTATAGGTAAGAGGGGAACTTTCATTTATGAACCCTAGTGATGTAAGGATAGGTACGTCAAGCTTAGTGATGTTAACCAAGTGCTTCTTGAGAGGCAACCCAAGTCTTTACTGTTTTTCTACGATTTAGTTTAGTACTTGCATGAATAAGAGCTTGAGTGTTGGTGTCTTCGTTTTTAAATGAAATTGTTGTGTTTTTCTCCTGGATTATTGGTATTTTAGTATGCTTTATTGTGACTGGTAAAGTTCCTTGGTCGTCTAAGCGTACTTTCCATGTTACTATGGTCAGTTTTTCGTAGTATAGACAGGCTTTACATGTATAAGTTGCAGAAATTTTTCTACAGAGTCTGCAATTTTTTTTAAGTCATCCAGAGAAGACACACAGCCATATCGAATTTCCAGATGGGCGTGTGTTTTCGTTCAGAGCTCATTCAAGGATTTTTGTACTCATTTAGTCGGTAAGCCTCTTTTCTTTTTTTCCTTTGCCCAAACTTTATTTTTTTAAATTATCTTAGTGATTTTGAATTTATTTCATGTTTAAATGGTTGGTGTTTGTTTTTACAAATAATTTAGAATGAATTGGTGATGTATTTTTGGGATTTTTGCATCTTGGCCGTGCGGCTTTTACGCCCCAAAGATCCACACGGGCGTGTGGAATTTCCACACGACCGTGTAGATTTCTGCAGAGTTGTATTCTTGAGTTTATTTGATAGATTCTTTCTCAATTCATGCAGATATGGCCCCTAGAACAAAGAAAGCGGCTGGTAAGCGTCAACGAGAGTCTTCTCCCGAATAAAGAGCAGTTAGAGAAAGTGACCGGCAAGCTAGGGTTTGGAGAGCCTTTGGCTAGTTCTTTGGAGTGGTTCTACGACCTTCGACACCGCGTTCTTTCAGAAGATAGTTATTGGGGGAGCTTTCATCGGTATCAATTCGGCGAGGTGTGCCCTAAGGGTTATCGAGGGAACCCTTGGAGATGACGAGGCAACTCCATAACACCATCGGTACGGACTACTAGGGGGTTTTACTTATGGATTGCATGATTTTACATTCGATTTCATTGTTGATTGTATATTGCTCCATGGAGAGCTAAACCGTTAGTGGGTGCCTGGACTAGTAAACCCTAGGATGATTTTGCTTCATTGACCTTTTATTGTGTTTATTTAATTGATGTTTTAATTGAGTTCCAAGTTTAAATGCTTGTTGATTTGATTTGCCCTTAGAGTGACACTAGGGTTGAGAATCTTTATTGGTAATCCTTGTGATTGAGTGACACTTCATTAGGAGTAGACAAAGCTTGGTTGGAGAGGGTTGAGAAGGTGAGTCGAGAGGTAGCGGAACGTCTTTTTTCCTTCCGATGTAATTTATCCTACCTCCACATTGCAAGAGTTCTTTGCGGTGACCATATAGTGAAGTACTAAAAGACGAACTCCACTTGGGCTTAGTTGCGTGAGAAACAAAGTGAAGTATTGAAATAATCGTTAGTGCTAGGGCTTAATTGTGACTAGGTGTCTTTCGCATGTACTAAAGGGTTAGATCTATATTAGGGAATAGGGTTTATCACTTGGAGTCCCTAGAGCTTTAAGCAATCTTGCACAGTGTGAGGTGTTGAGAGTATTCCTTTCCGCTAGGGCATAGTGTAGGGTTAGTCATGGTTGACTTTAGGTTTGGGACCGTGTGTTTTAGGATTTCCACGACTCATTAAACATCAGTTAGGAGATATAATGATTAGTCTTGCACTTGAAACAATAGTCCTAAGGTGAGCAATGTCCGCGTGCCCTATTTTCTATTGATTACCTCTCCTACTATTCTATTGCGTATGTTTCTTATTTTCTTTATTTCTATTTGCATTGATATTGTTCACACCACTCTTGAAATCATCTTCACTATAGTTAAATAGCAATTCTTGTGTATCTGAGCACTATTCCCTGTGGATACGACTACCCACTCACCGGAGTACTTTATCGCTTCGACAACCCGTGCACTTGCGGTACACACACGCAAGGGTTGTGTCACTTGGATAACTCGGTTTAGGAACATTTAGTAAGTCTTGCACTTCATGCTCCTAGGGGGAGCATTGCCTGGGTACCTCATCTTTATTGATTGAGATCTCCGCTTGTTTTCTAATTTCCCTTGTTGCTTGCGATTTTCTTATTCTTGCAATTGAGTTCATTCATCATAATCTTGATTTTGACTAGATAACTGAGAAGTAGTTATTACTAATACTTCCATTCCCTATGCATTTGACTACCCACTCGCCGGGTATTTTATTACTTCGACACCTGCGCACTTGTGGTACACACACACAATCTGGTCATGTCACAAGTCTACCTGTTCTTTGAGTTCTATTTACGGGTTACTACTAATATTTTTTTTATTCTTGTTTAAAGCCAACTCAATCATTGTTTCACTAGAGATCAGAGGAAAACCGAGTACTTTGAGTTCCAATCACTATGGTTCGACAACCGGTACACTTGCGGAGAGCGCATCAGAAAGCTAAGTTTAGCATCTATCTTTTCTATGCTACACAAATTTTCAAATTCAAAAAGAATGATATTTTAGCAAGCTGACTTTTTTTATCAGTCAAATTATCATAGCTACACACGAGTTTATAGATGCAGCTATGTTGAATAAGTCATAATTCTCTAATTTTTTGTCTTATTGGGTTGATTTTTATTTTATTTGAAAGCTAAGTTCAACATCTATCTTTTTGATGAAGGATAAATTTTGAATTTCAATATGAATGACAGGTTAGAAATATGATTTGCTTCACTATTCTGATTGATGTAGCTACACATGAGTTTATATATGCAGCTACGTTGAATTAGTCATAACATTGTAATTTATTGCCCAATTGAGTTAATTTTTATTTTATTTGAAAGTTAAGCTTAACATCTATATTTTTGATGGAGGATAAACTTTGAAATTCAAAATGACTGACATATTAGCAATCTAATTTATATCACCAATTTGATTATTGCAGCAACACATGAGTTTACGTACGCTACTAAGCTGAATCAGTAACATTTTTCAGATTTTTTCATCCTTCTGATTGTTGTAGCTACACGTGAGTTTATATATCCATCTATATTAAATAAGTCATAACCTTCTAATTTATTGTCTGATTAAGTTGATTTTTATTTTATTTGAAAGCTAAGTTTAACATATACCTTTTTAATGCTAGACAAATTTTAAAATTAAAAATTGAATGACAGTTTAGGGATCCAAATTTTGTAAATGGTATGATTGTTGTAGCTACACATGAGTTTATAGACGTAGCTACGCTGAATTAGTCATAACTTTCTAATTTATTATCTAATTAAGTTGATTTTACTTTTATGTGAAAGCTAAATTCAAAAAGTATAACAAGTTTCTGATCTGATTTATGCCACCGGTTTGATTGTTGTAGCTACACATGTGTTTACAAATGCAGTTATGCGGAATCAATCATAACTTTCTAATTTATTGGCCAATTGAGTTGATTTTTATTTTATTTTAAAGGTAAGTTCAAAAAATATCATTTCAATGCATGATAAATTTTGAAATTAGATATGAATGACATGCTAGAAATATGATTTTCATCACCGGTAGTATTGTTGTAGATACAAATGAGTTTATAGATGTAGCTCCACTGAATATGTCATAATTTTATAATTTATTATCCAATTGAGTTAATTTTCATTTTATTTGAAAGGTAACTTCTACATCTATCTTTTTGATGGAGGAAAAATTTTGAAATTCAATATGAAAAATTTTGAAATTCAATATGAGTTTATAGACACATCTACGCTGAATTAGACACAACATTGTAATTTATTGTCCAATTGATTTGATTTTTCTTTTATTTGAAAGTTAAGTTCAACATCTATATTTTTAATGGCTCATAAATTTTGAAGTTCAAAATGAATTACGTGTTAGAAATCTGATTTGTGTCACGGGTCTGATTGTCGTAGCTATAGATGAGTTTACATACGCAACTACACTGAATCGATCATATTTTCTAATTTATTGTCCAATTGATTTGATTTTTTTTTTTAAAGATAAGTTCAAAATATATCTTTTCAATGAGGGACAAATTTTGAAATTCAAAGCAGGACAAATTGTGAAATTCAAAATGAATGATAGTTTAGCAATCCGATTTGTGTCACCTGTCAAATTGGTGTAGCCACACATAAGTTCATAGATACTACGTTTGAATTAGTCATAACTTTATAATTTATTGTCCAATTGAGTTAATTTTAATTTTTATGTGAAAGCTAAGTTCAACATCTATCATTTTAGTGGAGAGAAAATTTTGAAATTCAAAATGAATGGCAGGTTAATAATATTATTTTTATCACAGGTCTGATTGTTATAGCTACACATAAGTTTATGGATGTAGCTACTCCGAATAAGTCATAACTTTGCAATTTATTGTCAAATTTGGTTGATTTTTATATTATTTTAAAAAATTCTTCAAAATATATCCTTTTAGTGTAGGAGAAATTTTAAAATTCATAATGAATGATAGGCTAGAATTCTCATTTGTGTCACTAGTCTGATTGTTATCGCTATACATGAGTTTATAGATGCAGCTACATTGAATTGGTCATAGCTTTCTAGTTTATTATCTGATTAAGTTGATTTTTGTTTAATTTGAAAGATAAGTTTAACATATATATTTTAATGGAGAATAAATTTTGAAATTCAAAATGAATGATACGTTATTAGTCAAATTTGTCTCACTGGTTTGATTATTGTAGCTATACATGGGTTTATAGATTTAGGTATGCTGAAACAGTCATAACATCACAATTTATTTTTGAATTGGGTTAATTTTTGTTTTATGTTAAAGCTAAGTTCAAAATATATCTTTTTATTACAGGATAAATTTTGAAATTAAAAATCAATGACCGCTTAGCAATCTAATTTGTGTTACCGGTCTGATTGTTGTGGCTACACATGTGTTTATAGATGTAGCTATGCTTAATCGGTGATAACTTCCTAATTTATTATGTAATTGAGTTGATTTTAATTTAATCCAAAATCTAATTATAACATCTATCTTTTCAATGCATGACAAATTTTGGAATTCAAAATGAATGATAGGTAACCAATCTGATTTGTGCCACTGGTCTAATTGTTGTAGCTACACATGAGTTTATAGATGTAGCTTCATTGACTCAGTCATAACTTTTTAATTCATTGTGTAATTGAGTTGCTTTTTATTTTATTCAAAAGCTAAGTTCAACATCTATCTTTCTAATAGAGTGCAAATTTTGAAATTCAAAATGAATGATATGTTAGCATTCTGATTGTTGAAGATGCACATTAGTTAATAGATGCAGCTACATTGAATCAATCATAAATTTTTAATTTATTTTCTAATTGAGTTGATATTACTTTTATGTGAAAGCTAAGTTTAAAATCTACCTTTTTGATGAAGGATAAATTATGAAATTCAAGATGAATGATTGGTTAGCAATCTTATTTTTTTCACCAATCAGATTGTTGTAGCTACACATGAGTTTATAGATGCATCTATGTTGAATCAGTCATAACTTTCTATTATATAAACCAATTGAGTTGATTTTACTATTATTTAAAAGCTAAGTTCATCATCTATCTTTTTGATGAAGATCAAATTTTGAAATTCAAAATGAATGATAGATAACCAATCTTATTTGTGTCACCGATCTGATTATTGTAACTACACATGGCTTTATAGATTTATCTATGCTAAATCAGTCATAACTTCCTAAATTACTAACTAATTTGGTTGATTTTTATGTTATTTTAAAGCTAAGTTCAAAATTTATCGTTTTATTGTAGGAGTAATTTTAAAATTAAAAATCAACGACTGGTTAGCAATTTGATTTGTGCCACCTGTCTGATTATTTTGGCTACACATGAGTTTATAGATGTAGCTACGTTGAATCTGTCAAAACTTTCTAAATTATTGTCAAATTGAGTTGATTTTTATTCAATTGAAAAGCTAAGTTCAATATCTATATTTTTGGTGGAGGGTATATTTTGAAATTCAAAATAAATCACATGGCAGCAATCTGATTTGTGTCACCTGTCACATTGTTGTAGCTAGACATGAGTTTAAAGATGTTTCTACACCGGATAAGGCATACCTTTTTAATTTATTATCCAATTGGATTGATTTTCATTTTATTTGAAATTTATATTCAATATCTATATTTTCTAAGCATGACAAAATTTCATAATCAAAATGAATGATAAGTTACCAATCTGATTTATGTCATAGGTGAGATTGTTGTAGCTACATATTATTTTATAGATGTAGCAACGCTGTATCAGTCATAGCTGTCTATTTTATTCAATAATTGAGTTAATTTTTATTTAATTTGAAATATAAGTTCAATATCTTTCTCTTTAATGGAGGACAAATTTTGAAATTCAATATGAATGATAAGTTACCAATCTGATTTGTGTCAATGGTCTGATTATTGTAGCTACACATGGTTTTATAGATGTAGTTTAACTAAATCAGTCATAACTTTCTAATTTAATGTCCAATTGAGTTAATTTTTATTTCATTTGAAAGCTATATTCAATATCTCTTTTTTTAATGCAGAAGAAATTTTTAAATTCAAAATGAATGACCTTGTAGAAATCTAATTTTTGTCATATGTCTGATTGTTGTAGCTACACATGAGCTTAAAGATGAAACTATGATGAATCATTCTGAACTTCCTAATTTACACTTGTAGCAATTGACATAATTGAGAGCCATAGATGCAACATTGCTTTTGATCACCCACAAGGTTCTTAGGATGTACCTAGTTGGCCTTAGAAGCAAGTTTATGCACATTTCTCCGGGGGATTTGTCTGGGGCACTACTTTATCTCTGCATTTCTCACATAGTTCATTTACAACCCTTACTTGTCATCTTTTCTTCTTTTAGGTTATCTAGTTATCACACTTATCCTGAATTTGTGAATTGGTTAGACGTTAGAAGATCAATTAGTACTTGGCGTCCAGTCCCTATGGTTCAACAACGCTACCCCTGACGAGGTACCACTTTATTACTTGTAACGATCCATGCACTCATCAGTCTGGATGAAAAGGGATGTGCTCAGTGCTGATTCCATCAAAGCCCAAGGCTTTCTAAGATATTCCAATCTATGTTCTCGGCCATAGCAAATGATTTCCGGATCAAAGTGCGTAACGTGTCTTGTGCTCGTCATTCTTTAAGTGTGGTTCGATGGTAGGAGGTGTGTCATCCCTCCTTGCTCATTTGGAGGCCATACACTTCGTCAGCATAGCTACAAGACAAGAAGCAAGTGATCAAACCAATCCTAACATAAACAAAAGAAAAGTGATCATGATAGTATAGAATGAAAATTTTCAAGGGTTGCTACAGTAGCTTCCCGAAAAAAATTTGCAAGAGTTTCCTTTATACATGGAGAATAAAATTTTTTTACAAGGCTTAAAATCCCCTCAAAAACCCACCAAAATGTCAAAAATTCATTCCCTAACAAGATTGACATCCATTCATCAAGAGATAATAAGAGAAAAGAAGAAGAAAGAACCATTTTAAAAGTTATTGTTTAGAGAGACATACCTTCGATAGTTGATACAAATGATGGTGAAACACCCAATAAACCTTGCAAAACAAGTGACCAAGAGTTAGACAGTGATCTAGAGCAAGACATTTGAAGAAAAACAGTTAAAAAATGAGCGAATATGGTGGAGAATTGAGTGAGATATGAGAAGAAGAAGAAGAAGAATAAGATAGAGAGAGAGAAAAGGTGGCCAAAGAGGGGCTAATAATGGGTTGCCTGAGACTTTAACAGGTTGGCCAACCCGTTAAGCCCCCATGAAGCTCTCTGGGAGGTTTCACGGGTCCCTTGACAGCCATCAAGGGGGCCGTAAAGCTCACTTGAGAGCTTCACACCTGCTTGCCGGGCTTAGAAGCCCGGCAAGCCTCTCGGCCAAGCTTCACGGGCTAGAATAGCCCGTAAAACACCTAAAAACACTCTTAAACTCTCCAATATTTCATGTAATCATCAACCAAGTGAAATACACTCAAAAACACCTCGAATATAGCATGAAATCACATCAAACACTCACAAACTCCATGAATAATCATCTAGAAACTACAACCATGCATGTAATGATAACAATCATCCAACTACACATGCATGAAATGAGAATGGTGATCAAGTGAGCATGAAACTCTAATCAAAGAAGAATACAACACCGCAATAGAATGAACACAAGTAAAGAAAGATTAAACACATAAATAAAATGAGCATGAGTATGAAGCATAACAAAAGAGAGAAAATAAATAAGCACAACAACTAAACACACAATAAAACAAAAATAACAACACAAATGGAATGAAAACTTCGGTTGTCTACCAAGAAGCACTTGTTTAATATCATTAGCTTGACATATGTTCACTTACCTTTATGGTGGAACAAATGGAGGAGAGTTACCTCCGGTCTTCTTGGGTGTGTTGCCAGATAGGAAGTTCATTGAATGGCAAGAAAAAATGCGGAATTCACCTTGATCATCGAAGTACAACCAATCTACATCCCAACATGGTGACATAGTGATATTCATGCTTTTCTTAATCTTTCATTTTCTTTCCTCCATATTTTCTTCAAGTTTTTCTTTTTCTTACCACAAGGTGCTGAATTTATGTCTACTTGATTCTTGTGGTGATGTATGGGGAGTAAAAGCTTTTTCCTTGCCTCCTTTGTCATCCACATCCTCTAATTAATTACCCAAGTGGTTTAAGGGCAAAAACTATTGCACACAATCAGAAATGACTAAATCAGTCACATTAGTGAAATATAAAGTATCATCATGATCTAACGTGTGTTCCTCTCCTGGAGAGGGAAAACCACTTGTTCTTCCCCTACTCTCGACTTAATTTTTCCTTCCTTAATGTCAATAAGGGCACACGAAGTATAGAGGAATGGGTGATGAGGATCAAAGGGACTTTGACATCATCATCTACATCAAGAATCATGAAGTCCATTGGAATAATTAGTTTATCCACTCTCACAAGAACATCTTTGACAACCCCACGGGGTTTCCTCACTGAATGATCTACTAATTGTAGGGTCATCCTCGTGCGCCTCAGATCTTCTAAACCAAGCATCAGGAATAACTTGTATAGCATAACGTTGATACAGGCCCTTGAGTCTGCAAGAGCCTTCTCTTGTATTCCTTCACCAATTACACAGAATGATGAAACTACCCGGATTAATTAGTTTCTTTGGCGATTTCTTCTAAATCACCGGTGAACAATTCCCTGAGAGGGTCACTGTCTCTAAGTCCTCTAATTTCCTCTTGTTGGTGAGGAGGTCTTTCATGAATTTCGCTTATTTGGGTATTTCTGATAAGGCTTCTACAAGAGGAATGTTTATGTACAATTTTTTGAAAACATTGACGAATTTTTCGAATGAGAATCTTCTTTATCTTACTATAACCTAGCGGGATAAGGCACATGAGGCTTTTATTAAGGAATCCTTGAAGTAAGTGATTGGGGGCATGCTTCATCTTAATTTGTTCCACTTTTTTCACCCACATGTTCAGTTGGCTTAGGGTCTCGTGGAATGGTTACCCTTTTATTTTTAGCACTTGGGCCCTACTCGGCCCTTGCCATTACTTGCTTCCCATTCCTAAGAGTGATGGATTTCAAATGTTCTCGCATGTTGTTTTTGGTGTTACTTGGCAAACTACCCATAGAATGTTCAGCATTAGCTCTAGCAATTTGTCCTACTTGATTCTCAAGTTCTTGATTTGAGGTTTTGATATTTCTCAACATTAAGCCAAATTTATCAAATCGGGTATTTATGCTTTGAAACTTTGTTTCCGTGTTGATTATGAACTTTGCGAGTACATCTTTAGTAGTATACTTTTTCTCTTGTTGTGGGGTGGGTTGGTATTGATTTCCTTAAGGTGGTGGAGGTCTTTGTTACGATGGGCCTTGATTCAAAAAAAATTTTAGGTGGCTCCTCCACGCTGGATTATTTGTAATCCTGTAAGGATTTCCCGGTCCTCTTGGCCACCCAACAACGTAGTCAACTGTCTCCATTGGGGCCACTAAAGCAATTGAAATTGGGTACTATGCGGTTGCATATCCTGCATCACACATCTCACAAGAAAGGATAGCTCCAGAATTTGAGCTCGACCCCATCAAAAACTGATCAAACATCTTGGTCAAGGCTTTAATCTTTACTGCCAGTACAGCATTGTCATTCACCTCATAAATGCCTACTGCCCTTGGTGGCTTTTGGAGAGTACTCCAATGGCACTTATTGCTTGCCATATCCTCAATCTGTTTTTCATTGTCTTTAAGATACTTATTGCTCAAAGAACCACCCACTACCGCATTGATGAGCTATCTAGTCATATAGTTCAGTTTGTTACATAGCATTCGTATTCTCATCCATGAGGAGAAACCATGGTGAGGGAATCTCCTCAAAATATCCTTGAACCTTTCATGCGCTTCGAAGAGTGTCTTTGAATCACCTTGCCTGAAAGTAGAAATATCTTGTCTCAGTCTGGCTGCCTTGCTTGGCAGGAAATACCTAGCAAGAAACTTTTCCACCATCTCTTTCCATGTAGTGATAGATCCGAGGGCCAAGGAAGTGAATCATCTATACGCTACTTCTCTTAAATTGAATGGGAATAATCTCAATATGATGGCATCATCCGAGACCTATTTGACCTTTGAAGGTGGAACAAATCTGGAGGAAGCGGGATAAGTAAGCATGTGGGTCTTCATCAGCTAACCCATTATACTAAAATGAATTCTAAATCATCCCAATTATGCTTGCTTTAATTTCAAAGTTGTTTGCTGGTACCGTCAGGCTTGCACACTAAATTCCTCACCAGTAAACGGTGGCCTCTCATAATCTAATAGTATCTTTCTTTGCTCAGCCAAAACTAAAGGCTCGCTATGCTCGACGTAAATGTCTTATTGTGTTGAACTCTCTACTCCTTCCCTTAACATTTGATGTAAGGTCCTCTCAATCTCGTTGTCGGGCTCTACCAAGTTTGCTTGATTTGCACGTGTCATAAGGTGGGTACCTTGCACAATATTTAAAACCAACAATTAAGATTTGAAAAAGGGAGAAAGAAAAGGAAATGAAAGTAAAGAAATGAAGATATATGTACAATGAAAATAAACAAGAATAAAAGAAGCAAATAAAGGAAACAATGGTCAAATCAACAAGTTCCAAGTTTTTGAGTATTCCTTGTGGGTCCCTGGCAATGGTGCCAACAACTTGATTAAGCCCTGCAAGTGCATGGGGTTATTAAGTAATATCTCTCGCGCAAGCATGAGAGGATCATATCCCTAGAGTGAGAGAAGATACACTTACTTCCTTTTCGCATGTCTAGCCTACAGATTCGAGTGATTGTGTTTTAAACTACAATGAAAAAAAAGAACTCTAAATAAGTGTCTACAGTCAAGAAAAATTAGGGGTAGAAATCCAGAGATGAAGATGGTTACGGATGTGGATCCCCTTAGGGTTACCAAAGTGAGAAGGATCCTAGAACTATCATGCAATTGGAGTTTTGGACCAAGGGATTCCTTCGATAGGTCAACTAATGAGTGCACTTTATATACATGTTTTCAAACCCTAAATCCATCATTTCATTTGTTCTCAAGAATACATTTGTGCATATGTGGTGCTATTCTTGGTATTACTGTTGTTTGTGCAAGAATAGGTGGCTCGATGCAACTTAGAGTGAAATCGGGAAGAAAATAGGAAAAATGCTTTGTAAGTGCTAAATGTCCAAGCTGGACACGGGTGGAACCCGCTCGTGCCCTTCCACTGAATGTTTCAGCCTGGTGTATGTTTAAGTGAGAAATCCATGAAGGAGGGTGTTTTCAAGCTCAACATGGTCCTGACACGATTGTGTCGTTGCTGTTGAAAAACCCAGTCCGAAGATGATTTGATTCAAGAGGAAGAGACACACGTTGGGTGCCCCTGACATGATCGTAATCTACCACTGCATGGTTGGGACATGATCTTGTCCATCCTACTGAATTTTCCAGGCAAGCACTTGACCATTTCACTCAAAACTTCCCCAACATAAAACGGTCCTGACACACTCATGATGTGATCGTGTCACGCCCAAGATCTATCTTTTTAACTCTAGTTTCTAGGGTTTCTCTATCATCTTTGTTCAGGGATCTTCTTCTCTATTGTGAAGACATTGATTAGAGCAAAGATCAGACTTCACAAGACTTTCTAAGGAAACAAAGGGCGAGTTGGAGGCACTAGGGAAGTGGTAAAAGCACCTAGAGCTCAACATTGGAGGTGAATCTTAAAGAGAAGGGAGTCATGTCTTCTTTCTTTAAATCTATTGTTGGTTTCTCCATGTTGTACACACCCATGTGGGACAAGCTGGCCACGGTGCCCGGGGTGGGAACTATAACACTTTGTATGCTGTGAATACTTTGATTTCTCTATTTATGTAGTTCTTTTAGTTCTTGTGTTAAATCTTGTGTTTACAAAACTTAATGTATTTGATCTGCTTGGTTGTTCAGGTAAAACTTGATGGTAGATTGTCACAGTTGTTATTGCCCTAGGTAATGGCAAATTTTGGTGAGCATGAACCCATATTTATCTTTGCAAAACTCGGTGCAGTTGAGAACCATAGTTGCAACATTGCTCTTGAGCACACACTAGAACTATAGAATGTACCTAGTAAATCAAGAGAGCGAGCGAGCATTACTAAGTGCATAGGAATCATCCCGGGGTGCTGTTCTCTAGTTGTTGACACACTCGATCCAATCTACCTGTTATCTTCACCTATTCTTTTCCTATTACCCTTTTACAACTTTATTTGTTTTTGTTAATCTAATCCTCATTTGAATTGAAATAGAGATCAGTGATAAGCCATTACTTTGAGTCTAGTCCCTATGGTTCGACAACCCTACCTCTCACTGGGTGCCATTGTATTACTTGTATACGATCCGTGCACTTACAGAGAACACATCAAGTTTTTGGCGCTGTTGCCAAGGACTAGCAACTTTTAGAAAATCTTATAATCAATTCAACATCTATCTTTTACAAATTTTGAAATTTAAAAAAAGGCACTTTAGTGATCTTATTAGTATCATGGCTCTGGTTGTTGTAGCCACACATGAGTTTATAGATGCAGCTACGCTGAATCAGTCATAACTTTCTAATTTATTGTCCAACTGTGTTAATTTTTATTTTATTTGAAAGCTATCTTCAACATCTATCATTTTGATAGAGAATAAATTTTGAAATTTAGAATGAATTTAAGGTTAGCAATCTGATTTTTTTCATCAGTCTTATTGTTGTGGCTATACATGAGTTTATAGATGTAATTATGGTGAATCAATCATAACATTCAAATTTATTGTCCAATTGAGTTGATTTTTATTTTACATAAAAGCTAAGTTCAAAATCTATCTTTTTAATTTAGTGTATATTTTGAAATTTAAAATGAATGACAAGACACTAATCTGATTTGTGTCACAAATTATATTATTATAGCTACACATGGATTTCTAAATGTTGCCACGCTGAATCATTCATACCAGCCTAATTTATTGTCCAACTGAGTTGATTTTTTTTAATTCAAAGCTAAGATCAATATCTATTTTTTTTAGGAAGGAAAAATTTTTATATTCAAAATGAATAATAGATTAGTAGTCAGATTTGTATCAACATTCTTATTGTTGTAGCTACACGTGTGTTAATAGATGCATCTACAATGTATCTATCATAACTTTCTAATTTATTGTCCAATTACGTTGATTTTGTTTTATGTCAATGCTAAGCTCAACATCTATCTATTTTAGTACATTATAAATTTCGAAATTCTAAATGAATGATAGGTTAGCATTCTGATTTTTCTCACCAGTATGATTGTTGTAGCTAAAGATGAGTTTAGTAATTCAGCTACATTGAATAAGTCATAACTTTCTAATTTTTCCTATTTGAGTTGATTTATATTTTATTTGAAAGCTAAGTTCAACATCAATCTTTTTGATGAAGCACAAATTTTGAAATTTAAAATGAATGTTATGGTAGCAATCTGATTTTTCAGACCGACCTGAATGTTCCAGCTAGACATGAGTTTATAGATGCAGCTACGTTGAATTGGTCATAACTTTCTAATTTATTGTCTAATTAACTTGATTTTTATTTTATTTGGAAGCTAAGTTCAACTTATATCTTATCGATGGAGAACAAATTTTAAAATTGAAAATTGAATGACAGGTTAGCAATCTAATTTTTGTTACAGCTCTGATTGTTGTAGCTACATATCTGTTTATACATCAGCTACGCTGAATCGGACATAACTATCTAGTTTATTGTCTGATGGAGTTTTTTTTTTATTTTATATGAAAACTAAGTTCAATATCTATCTTTTCAATGGAGGCAAAATTTTAAAATTCAAAATGAATTAGAGATTAGCATTCTGATTTTTTTGTTAGTAATTTGATTATTGTAGCTATACATGAGTTTATAGATGTAGCTATGCTAAAGAAATCAAAACTTTCTAATTTATTGTCCAATTAAGTTAATTCTTATTTTATTTGAAAGCTAAATTCGACATCTATCTTTTTATTGCAAGATAAATTTTAAAATTCTAAATGAATGACAAGTTAGCAATCTGATTTGTGTCACAAGTCTGATTGTTGTAGCTATACATGAGTTTATAGATGTAGCTACGCTAAATCAGACATAAATTTATAATTTATTGTCCAATAGAGTTGATTTTGGTTTTATTTAAAAGCTAAGTGCAACATCTATATTTGTGATGCAAAACAAATTTTTAAATTCTAAATGAGTGAGAAGTTAGCAATCTGATGTTTGAAACCAATCTTATTGTTGTATCTACATATGAGTTTATAGATGTAGCTAAGTTCAATTAGTTATAATTTTCTAATTTATTGTCCAATTAAGATGATTTTTATTTTATTTGAAAGCTAGGTTCACCATCTATCTTTCCAATGCATGAAAAATTTTAAAATTCTAAATTAATGATAAGTTTTCAATGTGATTTATTTCATCGGTCTAATTGTTGAAGCTAAACAAGAGTTTATAGATGTGGCTATACTAAATCAGTCATAACTTTCAAATTTGTTATTCAAATAAGTTTATTTTTATTTTATTCAAAATGTAAGTTGAACATCTATTTTTTTGGTGGAGCATAAATTTTAAAATTAAAAATAAATGATAGGTTCGCAATCTTATTTGTGTCACCATTTTTATTAATGTTGCTACACATTTTTATTAATGCAGCTACACTAAATTTGTCACAGCTTCCTAATTTATTGTTCAACTGGGTTGATTTTTATTTTATTTGAAAGTGAAGTTCAACATTTATCTTTTTAATGAAATACAAATTTTAAAATTCAAAATGAATGACAAATCAACAATCTGATTTTTGTTACCGGTCAAATTGTTCTAGCTGCAAATGAGTTTATAGAATCAACTCCGTTGAATCAATTATAACTTTCTAATTTACTAACCAATTGTCATGATTTTAATTTTATTTGGAAGCTTTGTTGAACATCTATCTTTTTATGTAGGACAAATTTTCAAAATTCAAAATGAATGATAGGCAAGCAATCAGATGAGTTTATAGATGCAGCTATGCTGACTCAGTCAAAAAAGTTCTAATTTTATCCAATTGAGATGATTTTATTTTATTTGAAAGCTAAGTTGAACCTATATCTTTTCATTAAAGTAAAAATTTTAAATTTTAAAATGAATGATAGATTAGCAATCTGATTTTTGCACCAGTCTAGTTGTTCTAGCTACACATGAGTTTATAGATGTAGCTACGCTGAATCAGTAATAATTTACTAGTTTAATGTCTAATTGACTTTATTTTTATTGGATTTGGATGAGAAATTGATCATATGTCTTTTTATGGAGGATAAATTTTAAAATTTAAAATGAATGACAAGTTAGCATTTAATTTTTGTCACCGTTTAATTGTTGTAGTGACATATCTATTTGTACATGCAACTACAATGAATCAGTAATAAGTTTTTAATTTAATTTCTAATCGAGTTGATTTTTATTTTATTTGAAAACTAAATTCAACATCTATCTTTTGAATGGAGAAAAAACTTTTGAAATTAAAAATGAATTAGAGGTTAGCAATCTGATTTGTGCTGATGGTCTGATTGTTGTAGATATACATAAGTTTATAGATGTAGCTACGGTGAATTAATCATAACATTCTTATTCTTATCCAATTGAGTTGATTCTTCTTTTATTTGAAAGCTAAATTTGACATTTATCTTTTCAATGCAAAAAAGTCTTGAAATTCTAACGAATAATAAGTTAGCAACCTGATTTGTTTCACAAGTCTGATTGTTGCAACTATACATAAGTTTATAGATGTAGCTATGTTGAATCAGTCATAACTTTCTAATTTATTGTCCAATTGAGTATATTTCTCTTATTTGAAAAGTAAGATCAACATCTATATTTTTGATACAAAACAAATTTTTAAATTCTAAATAAATGACAAGTTAGAAATCTAATTTTTGTCACCGGTTTTATTGTTGTATCTAGACATGTGTTTATAGATGTAGCTAAACTGAATTAGTCATAATTTTCTAATTTATTTTCCAATTGAGTTTATTTTTATTTTATATCAAAGCTAACTTCAACATCTATCTTTTCCAAATATGACAAATTTTGAAATTCAAAATGAATAATAGGTTAACAATCTAATTTGTGTCACAGGTCTGATTCTTGTAGCTACACATGAGTTTATAGATGCACCTATGCTGAATAAGTCATGACCGTCTAATTTATTGTCCAATTGAGTTGTGTTTTATTTTATTTGAAATCTAACTTCAACATATTTCTTTCTCATGCATTACAAATTTTAAAATTCTAAATGAATGATAAGTTTGCAATCTGATTTAATCTAATCTCATAGCTACACATGAGTTTATAAATGTAGCTATGCTTTATCAGCCATAACATTCAAATTTATTATCCAATTAAGTTCATTTTTATTTTATTTAAAATCTAAGTTGAACATTGATGTTTTTGACGGAGCATAAATTTTAAAATTCAAAATGAATGACAGGTTAGCAATCTGATTTTTCTCACTAGTTTTATTGATGTTGTTACCGATGAGTTTATCGATTCAGCTACGCTAAATCTATCATAACTTTATAATTTATTTTCCAATTGAGTTGAGTTCTATTTTATTTCAAATATAAGTTCAACAACTATCTTTTTGATGATGAAAAAAATTTTAAATTCTAAATGAATGATAGGTTAGTAATATGATTTTTGTCACTTGACTGATTGTTGTAGCTATAGATGAGTTTATAGATGCAGCTACTCTGAATCAGTCATAACATTCTAATTTTGCCCAACTAAGTTGATTTTTATTTTATTTGAAAGCTAAGTTCAACATTTATCTTTTCAATGACGTACATATTTTAAAATTCAAAATGAATGACATATTAGCAATCAGGCTTTTGTCACTGGTCGGATAGTTGTTGCTACACATGAGTTTGTAGATGCAATTCCGCTGAGTTAGTCATCACTTTCTCATTTACTGTCTGATTGATTCTATTTTGATTTTATTTGGAAGTTAATTTAAAAATACATCTTTTAATTTTTAAGGACAAATTTTAAAATTCAAAATGAATGACAGGTTACCAATCAAAATTTGTGTCATTAACCTGATTGTTGTAGCTACACATGAGTTTATAGATGCAGCTACGCTGAATCAGCAATAATCTTCTAATTTATTACGCAATTGAGTTGATTTTTATTTTATTTGAAATCTAAGTTCAACATCTTTCTTTTCTGTGCATGTCAAATTTTGGAGTTCTAAATTAATGATAGGATAGCAATTTGATTTGTGTCAGCGTTCTGATTGTTTTAACTACACATGAGTTTATTGATGTTGCTATACTGAATCAGTCATAACTTTCTAATTTATTATCCAATTGAAGTGATTTTTATTTTATTTGAAAGCTAAGTTGAACATGTAACTTTTTGATTGTTGATAAATTTTAAAATACAAAATGAATGATATGTTAGCAATCTATTTTGTGTCACCATTATTACTATCCTAGCTACCCATGAGTTTATAGACGCAGCTACGTTGTGTCTATCATAACTTTCTAATTTATTGTCCAATTATATTAATTTTTATTTTGTTTGAAATCTAAGTTCAACATCTTTGTTTTTAATGCATGACATATTTTAAAATTCTAAATGAATGACAAGTTAGCAACCTAATTTTTGTCACTTGTCTAATTATTGTAGCTATAGATGAGTTTATTGATGTGGCACGCTGAATCAGTCATAACTTTCTAATTTTATCCAATTAGGTTGATTTTTATTTTACTTGAAAGCTAATTTCAACATCAATCTTTTTGATAAAGTACAAATTTGGAAATTCAAAGTGAATAGCAATCTAATTTTTGTCACCGGTCTTAATGTTCTAGCTACACAAGAGTTTATAGATGTAGCTACATTGTCAGTCATAACATTCTAATTTATCGTCCAATTGACTTGATTTTTATTTTATTTAGAAGTTAAGTTCAACATCTATCTTATCAATGGAGAATAAAATTTCAAATTTAAAATGAATGACAGGTTAGCAATCTTATTTGTGTCACAAGTCTGGTTGTTGTAGCTACGCAACTGTTATACATGCAGCTATGATGAATTAGATATAACTTTCTAATTTATTATCTGATGGAGTTGATTTTTATTTTATTTGAATACTATGTTCAACATCTATGTTTTCAATGGAGGACAAATTTTGAAATTCAAAATAAATGAGAGTTTAGCAATCTGATTTGTGTCACTAGTTTGATTATTGTAGATGTGTTTATAGATGCAGATTCACTAAATCACTCATGACTTTCTCATTTGTTGCGTAATTAAGATGATTTTTATTTTATTTAAAAGTTAAGTTCAACATATATCCTTTTCATAGAAAAATATTTTGAAATTTTAAATGAATGAAAAGTTAATAATCTAAGTTTTGTCCCCAATCTAGTTGTTTTAACTATACACATGAGTTTATAGATGTAACTACGCTGAATCACTCATAACTTTCTAATTTATTAAGTTAATTTTTGTTTTACTCAAAAGCTATACTCAACATTTATATTTTGAATGTAAAAAATTTTTTGAAATTCTAAATGAATGATAAGTTAGCCATCTCAATTTTGTTAGTGATTTTGTTGTTGTATATACACATGAGATTATAGTTGTAACTACGCTGAATTAGTCATAAATTTCTAATTTATCATTCAATTAAGTTGATTTTTACTTCATTTGAAGGCTAAATTCAACATATATCTTTCTAATGGAGGACAAATGTTTAAATTCAAAATGAATGACAAGTTAGTAATTAGATTTTTTTTCACTAGTCCAATTGTTGTAGCTATACATGAGTTTATAGATCCAACTACATTGAATCTGTCATAACTTTCTAATTTATTGTCCAACTGAGTTGAATTTTATTTTATTTCAAAGCTAAGTAGAACATCTATCTTTATAATAGAGGACAAAATTTTTTTAAAATTCAAAATGAATGATAGGTTAGTAATCTAATTTTTGTCAACTGCCTAATTGTTGTAGCTATAGATGAGTTTATAGATCGAGCTACACTGAATTAGTCATATCTTTCTCATTTTGTCCAATTGAGTTATTTTTTATTTTATATGATAGATAAGTTCAATATCTATTTTTTTGATCAGGTACAAATTTTAAAAATCAAAATGAATGACAGATTTGCAATTTGATTTTTGTCACCAAGCTAATTGTTTTAGGCACACTTGAGTTTATTAATGCAGCTATACTGAATCAGCCATAACTTACTAATTTAATGTAAAATAGACATGATTCTTATTGTATTTGGATGCTAAGTTGAACATCTATCTTTTTGATGGAGGAGAAATTTTAAAATTCAAAATGAATGACAGGTTAGAAATTTGATTTGTGTCACCGGTCTGATTGTTGTAGCTACACATCTATTTACACATGCAGATACGCTGAATTAGTCATCTCTTTCTAATTTATTATCCAATAGAGTTGATTTTAATTTAATTTCAAAACAAAGTTCTACATATATCTTTTCAGTGAAGGACAAAGTTTGAAATTAAAAATGAATTATGGGTTAGCAACTTGCTTCATGTCACCGGTCTGATTGTCGTAGCTATACATGAGTTTATAAATGTAGCTACACTAAATCAATTATAAATTTCTAATTTATTGTCCAATTGATGTGATTCTTCTTTTATTTGAAAGCTAAGTTCAATATCTATCTTTTTGTTGCAAAACAAAATTTGAAATTCTAAATGAATCACAAGTTAGCAATCCGATTTTTGTCAACGGCTTGATTGTTGTAGATATACATGAGTTTATAGATGTAGCTATGCTAAATCAATCATAACCTTCAAATTTATTTTCCAATTTAGTTGATTTTAGTTTTATTTGAAATCTAAGTTCAATATCTATCTTTTTAATACAAACAAATTTTCAAATTTTAAATGAATGACAAGTTAACAATCTGATTTTTGTTACTGGTCTTATTATTATATCCACGCAAGATTTTACAGATGTACCTAAGCATAATTAGTCATAATTTTCTAATTTATTATCTAATTGAATTGAATTTTCTTTTATTTGAAAGAAAACTTCAATATTTCTATTTTTTGGCTAAATGATGAATTTTGAAATTTAAAATGAGTGATAGATTAACAATTTGATTTGTGTCACAGGTCTGATTCTTTATGGCTACACATGAGTTTATAGATGTAGCTATGGTGAATCTATCATAACCTTCTAATTTATTATCCAATTGAGTTGTTTTTTATTTTATTTGAAATCTAACATCAACGTCTATCATTTTCATGTATGGCAAATCTTAAAATTCTAAATGAATGATAAGTTAATAGTCTGATTTTTGTCACTGGTCTGATTGTTTTAGCTACACAATAGTTTATAAATGTTGCTATGTTGAATCAGTCATAACTTTCTAATTTTTCCTTTATTTCAAATCTAACTTGAACATCTACCTTTTTGATGGAAGAAAGATTTTAAAATTCAAAATGAATGATAGGTTAGTAATCTGATTTGTGTAACCGATTTTGTTGATGCCGCTACACATGAGTGTATAGATGCTTCTACATGGAATCTGTGATAACTTTCTAATTTATTATCAATTGAGTTGATTTTTATTTTGTTTGAAAACTAAGTTAAACATCTATCTTTTTGGTGAAGAAAAAATTTTAAATTTTGTAGATGAATGATAGGTTAGCAATACGATTTTTGTTACTGGTCTGATTGTTGCAGCTAAAAATGAGTTTAAAGATGGCGCTAGGCTGAATAGGTAATAACTTCCTAATTTTGTCCAATTGAGTTGATTTTTATATTTAAAACCTAAGTTCAACATCTATCTTTTCTATGAAGTACAAATTTTAAAATTCAAAATGAATAGCAGATTAGAAATCTGATTTTTGTTACGGTCAGATTGTTTTAACTACACATGAGTTTATAGGTGCAACTTCACTGAATCAGTCATTACTTTCAAATTTTCTATCCAATTGACTTTATTTTGATTTTATTTCGAAGCTAAGTTGAACATCTCTTTTTTGTTTGAAGGAAAAATTTTTAAATTCAAAATAAAGGGCATGTTACCAATCAGATTTTTATTACCAGTCTAATTACTGTAGCTACACATGGGTTTATAGATGTAGCTATGTTCAATTAGTTATACCTTTTTAATTTATTGTCAAATTATGTTGATTATTGTTTTATTTGAAATCTAAGTTCAACGTCTATCTCTTTTTTGGAGGAAAAACTTTTGAAATTTTAAACGAATGACATGTTAGTAGTCTGATTTTTGTCACTGGTTTGATTGTTGTAGCTATAGATGAGTTTATTGATGCAACTACACTGACTCAGCCATAACTTTGTAATTTGATCCAATTGATTTGATTTTTATATTATTTCAAAGCTAAGTTTAACATCAACCTTTTTGATGAAGTACAAATTTTAAAATTCAAAATGAATGACAGGTTAGCAGCTTGATTTTTGTCATCGTTCTAAATGTTCAATCAAACACATGAGTTTATAAATGCAGCTAAACTGAATCAGTCATAACTTTCTAATTTTGTCCAAGTCAGTTAATCTTTATTTTATTTGAAGGATAAGTTCAACATTTATGTACTCTCTGAAAGTGTATGGATTTTTACAAGTAATACAGTGGTTTCCCCGTGTAGGGTAGGGTTGTCGAACCATAAGGACTTGACTCCTAGTACTAGTTGATCTTCTAATGTCGATCCAGATCACTAATTCAGGGTAAGATGATAACTAAATATCCTAAAAGGGGGAAAGATGACAAGTAAGGGTTGAAAATGAACTAAGTGAGAAACACAAAGATAGAGCAGTGCCTCAGACTAATCACCGGGAGAAATGTGTATGCACTTGCTTCTAAGGTCTACCAAGTACATCCTATGATTCTTGCAGGTGATTAAAAGCAATGTTGCATCTACAGCTCTCAATTACATCAAGGGCTACAAGTGTAACTACGGGCTTCAAACACGTTGAGTTTTGCAACTATGCTAGGCAATTACACAGCTGCGTCAATTCACACAAATCAAGTTTTACACAAGCATCTACGCAAATCAAGCATGTCAAGTTATGTAAACACATTAAAACACACAAGAATACATTAGAACTCCATAGACATTAAACACAAGTGGATCAACATAACACATAAACATCCAAGTTCATAAATCTAGGTACCAAAGAATAATTAGCCCTTCATAGTTTTACAAATCAATACAAGACAAAGGAAAATAAAAGAAATAGAAGCCATAAATGGCTCCCCTCTTTCCATCTCAACCGCTCTGACGGTGCTTCGATGAAGTCTCGCCGGCTAAGCTCTGCTCCACTTGAGCTCTTGTATCATAGCTTTACTCCAACCCCAGAAATGTGAAGGAAAAGAACTTGACAACCATCCCTTAAGAAGAAGAAGAAGAAGATGCCCTTGCGAATAACTTAGATATGGGTTGAAAAGTACTTTTCGTGGTGATCACGATTGTGATTAGACCGTGCTTTTACCCAATGGATTTCTCTTGAAAGTCTGGGCAACTAAATTAGAAAATCAATAGCACACCCGTGCTTTTCAAAGAGCATGCCCGTGCTTTCCATTGAGCACGCACATGAAAGGAGCACTAAAACAATGCTACTTCCTCAGACATGTTCTGCAGTGATTTGCTACATTGCTACAGTACGCGTAATATCAAAGATTTTCATGTGGAGGGAGCAGGCCCGTGCTAAGACCATGCTTCACCCTGTAACAATATGATTTGACCTCTTTTCACATTGTACTTATGCCGAATTGATGTGTTCTCTACAAGTGCATGAATCGCACACAAGTAATACAGTGCTACCTATGAAGGTTAGGGTTGTCGAACGACAGGGAGTAAACTCAAAGTACTAATTTATCTTCTAATTTCTAACCGATCAATGATGGTTGGTAAAAAGGGTTAAAACTAGATCCCAAAGGGGAAGAAAGACTACGGGTAAGTGCTGGAATGGAACTAGGTGAGATACAGAGAGATAGAGCAGTACCCTGGAATAATCCCCTTGGAGAAATGTGCAATAGACTTGCGTCTAATAACTACCAGGTATATCCTAAGGTACTTGTGTGTGCTCAAGAGAAATGTTGCATATAGGTTCTCAAATACACCATGTTTTGCTAAGATAACTAGATTACCTAAGAAACTGTGCAAATCAAACACATCAAGTTACGCAAACACATGATAAAACAAAAGAAACCACTAGAAATCCATAGATATATTAAAAGCTAGTAAATCATCAAACCACATAAACATCCAAGTTCATAGATCTGGGGAACAAGAGAGTGGCTAGCCCCTCATAGTTTAACAAATCCATGAAAGACTAAAGAAAACAAAAGGTAATAAAGCCATGAAAGACTCCCATATTTGCTTCTCAACCACACCGATGATGCTTCCGTGATGTTTCATCGGCTTAGCTCTACTGCACTCGTGATCTTCTACCATATCTCCACTCCTGCCCTATGAAAGTGAAAGTAAAAAGCTTGGCAGCTGCCCCCAAGAAGATTGAAGATGAAGATCAAGAGAAGATCCTCCAAAGAGTTCCCTAAATCTGACTTAAAAGAAGTTTTCGGGCTCGACACATCCTAAGCATGGGTATGCTCCTCCCACTGATTATCACTAGATTATCCAAACAATTGAACCATAGAATTCCAGCACAGGTATGCCCTTGCTTTATTGTCAAGCTTGATTGTGCTAGGAGCACACAAACCAAGCTTCTTCTCCAGATTTGTGCTATAGTAAATGTTATAGTAAATGTAACAGTGCTTTGCCTGCTGCAAAAATTACTTGGAACAATCAGGTGGAGAAACACGGTCATGCTCAGACAGTGCTTCACTTGTAACATTGTAATTTCACATCTTTTTGCACTGTAATTGTGCCGAATCCTGTTCTTTGCACAGGATACTTTTTTCCTACACAAATACACAATAATACCTATACAAGCACTGAATCACAATAAATAAACATTTAAAGACAAGATAAATACATGAAAATAATATTAATATATATATATGGAATACACTCATCAAATACCCCCACACTTGAACATTTGCTTGCCCTCAAGAAAAACACATCAACACATAAGAAAGAAGATGAGTGCATGACCTCTAATTTCAATAATATAGGAATTTCAAAAGTGGAATAAGAAACTAGTTGTCAGTGTGTGTTTAGCTGATAAAAAATGATAAGTTTCACTCTCACCTTGTACTCTGCGAGTATGTGTGTGATTACCCTAATTTATGTGCCCAATGCAATGTTGGATCAACTTAGCTAGGAATGACCTTATTTCACACTATACTAAAAGGGTAGTAGCTTCATACACCCTAGAGGTAGCCCTTTCTCTTGGTAAGTCATCAAATGTACACTTGTAATGCCCAAAATTTGACTAATCAAGAGTAGCTTTCACACTTCTAAGGTGATAGCTCTTTCTACCATATTTTTATGAAGTATTTACAAAGAACCGGTAGGGTATCCCACAACGAATCTTACTTTCCAGTTTTTTTTTACAAAAACAAAGAATAATCATGGTCATTGAGCTAAAGTTTTCTTGTAAGTATAAGTGGCTCCACAATTAGGGTAAGGTGAGAAAATAAGATGTTTCCAAGATAAGAGTGAAACTAACAATTAAGCTCAATAAAAATACACTAACACATTAGTGTCCACTTATTCTTAGATGTGGGTAGGATTTGGAAAGAAGATGTCGGTAGGAGATTGAAGCCATCTAATGACCCACCTATGCTAAGCTTGTACAATTCCCAACCCAAATTGTTTCCTTGGAAGCAAAAGGTAAGATGGTTAAACTCTCCAACAAATGCTCCACCCAAGCAAATAGATTTTTGGTTTAAGGAAAGTAGCTATGCAATGTCTAGCCTGGAGAAGCATACTCTTTTCAAGTCTCCATAAGGTAAGTAAAGAGGTATGTCAAGCTGAGTGACGTTAAACAAGCGCTTCTTGGGAGGCAACCCAAGTCTTTTTACTATTTTCCAAGTTTTTAGTTTAATGTTTACATGAATAAGAGCTTGAGTGTTGGTGTTTTGATTCTTATATACCACTGCTATGTTTTTCTTGTGGATCATTGGTGTTTTCATGTGCTTAATCCCGTGTGGCGAAGTTTCTTAGTCGTTTGAGCATGTTTTCCATGATTCTCTAGTTAATTTTGCATTATAGAGGCAGGCTTTGAGTATGTATAGATGTTCAGAATTTTTCAGCAGGGCCTGCAGATTTTTCTAAGTCATTTAGAGAAATCAATTGGCCGTGTGGAAATTCCACATGGGCGTGTGTTTTCATTCAGAGCTCATCCCGAGAGGACACAAGGGTGTGTGTTTCTCTGCATTCGTTCAGAGCTTTGTCCCAAGAAGATACAAGGGCATGTGTCTGCCCCTGTTTCTGACCCTGTGCATTACACATGGCATAAGTAATTTCCACACGCTCGTGTGATTTCCTACAGAGAAGACCTCGCCATCCCGAGAAAACACAGGGACGTGTGAATGCCACTGTGAGTGGTCCTGTGAAGATTCATGCATGTGTTTAATTTCAACATGGGCGTGTGAAACACTTAGAGAAATTCTCGGTGAGACAGAGAAGCCATAGGGGCATGTGGATGCCCTTGTGGGTCGGAGAATTTTCACATGCCCATGTGGATGTGTTTAGAGGCCAACCCTAGAGCACATAGGGATGTGTGTCTGCCCGTGTGGAGCTCCCCTGTGGAGTCACACAGGCGTGGGTAATTTCCACGCGTCCTTATGGATGCACAGAATGCTGGATTTTCTTTAAAACTTATTTGCATTTCTTCATTATTTCACTCCAAAAGATTTCGAGAACACATCCTTGAACTCTCCCTACTTCGCATCGTCAATTTAGAGAGTTTTCCCGCCGTTTTCTTGTCTTTCATTCTCATTTCGTCGGTAAGCTTCTCTTTTTCTTTTCCTTGCCCAATCTTTATTTATTTTGCAGCACCAACACCACCATCACAAGCTCAGGCACCGATTGATCCACCAGCATCAGCATCGTCACCACCAGTAGTAGCAGAGGCCATCGAGCCAGACACCAATGCTTGATGCGTCCTTAGTTTCTTTTGTTCTTATTTTTTGTATTTCATTTCCATATTTTATTTTGGACTTGTACACCTTATAAAGGATCTTCCTTCTAAATTTATCTTTTACTTTTATCTCGAGTTGTATTTCATGGCTTTACTTTTATATACTCAAATTGTTTTTTTTTTTTGTTGAGCTTCACTGAACCCCCTTGTATATGCGTGCAGATGGTCTAGTCAGTATGGAAATTGAGGATTAGTCATAGACACGGTTAATGTATTTTACACATGGCCATGTGTGCTTCATAGCCTGTTGGAACTCAACTCCCAAGGATTTAGCTCCATCAAATGCACCACTAAGAGTTTAAGGGAGTATTGTTTCAATGGCCCACTCCCACATATATTTTTTATTGCTATACTTTTTATTGTTCTTGCATGTGTACATTGAGGGCAATGTCCATTTTAAGTGTGGGGGGGACCTCACTTTACATATGTCCTTTACATAAATTTTGATTGACATACATGCTCAAGTAACCAATGGCGATTCACCTTTGTTGCAATGATTGTATTTTTGAGTTTAGGAGAATTTTCAACAATGAATGTTTTTCATGCTCTAGTTTTTACTTGGATTTTTAGGAATGTTTGCCTGATTGACACTTGTTGCACTACTCGCTCATTAAACTCTTTTCGAAACTTAGGTTCGATGTTTAATGGACTAATTAGTGTTATTTCTTGTGTTATTTGTGCTGAATATATATATATATATATATATATATGATAAGTGCTTGTGTGTTAAGAATGCGAAGTATTCTTTCCCCACAATGAGCATTACTTTTATTAGGTTTAAAGCACTAATACATGTGTATTTGTGTTCTTTTGTGTATATAGGGTTGTGAAGCTAAGTATTAAGAATAGAAGCCAAAAAGTAGATTGTGAATGCACTATTTGGTGGAATCTTGGAAGGAATAAACTGCAAAGACATAAGTGGGGCTCTAAGATACGTGAATGTGTGCCAACCTCCATGTATTCAAGTCATTACAATGAATTGGAGGGGCAAGAAGGTGACACATTTGGGTATCCCGACTTGTGCATTGATAGCAAGATCTTCACCAATGAGGCCTTTGATTGAAGAAGAGTTGCAATCTACGGCATAAGCGTGTGCCCATTTATGTTGCCTCGATGAAAGTGTGGAATTGCGAGTGTTTTGACGGAGGACTATAGCAAGTACTGTAGCAGCCACCGTTCACAGCCGACCGAAAATCAAGTTTCCAGAGAATCCATAAGGGCATGTGGAAATTCTCCCATGCCCATGTGGAAATTCCACAAGATCGTGTGGAGAATCCACAGTGGTGTGTGGATGCCCGATTCCAGCCTTATTTAAGCCGCGATTCAGCCTGATTTTAAGAAGAATCTTTCACCCTTCTCTCCAACTTTTCTACATCTTTTGGAAACTCTTTAGAGTAGTTCTACCAATTTGACACCGCGCTTCACTTAGAAGAAGGTTATTGGGGGAGGTTTCCTCGGCATTAATCCGGCGAAGTGTGCCCTAGGCCGGACAAGGGGACCTTTGGAGAAGGCGAGGTACTCCACAATACCATCGATACGATTACCAAGGGGTTTTCCTATGGATTACTTGTTTTTACTTTCGATTTCATTATTGATTTTATCTAGCTCCATAGAGAGCTAAACCCCTAGTGGGTTCTTGGATTTTGTAAACCCTAGGACGTTTTTCTTTTATTGACCTTTTATTATGCTTACCTTAATTGATGTCTCTAATTGAGTTCTCATCTTGAATTATTATTGAATGATTTCTCCCTTAGAGTGACACTAGGTTTGAGAGACCATCTTGGTAACCTTTGTCGCTAAGTGACACACCATGAGGGTTAAACATAGCAAGGTTGGAGAGGGTCGAGAGGTTGAGTATAGAGGTAGCAGAGAGTTCCCTTTCCCTTCTGATGTGATTTATCCTACTAATAGTGCTTGTGTGATAAGAATGCGAAGTGTTCTTTCCTTATAATGAGCATTACTTTCATCACGTTTTACCGCTAATACTTGTGCATTTGTGTTACTTTCGTGCATATAGTGTTGTGAAGCCAAATGTTAAAGAAGAAGCCAATGTAGATCGTAAGCACACTATTTGGAGGAAATCTAGAGCAAGGTTAAACGCGAAGACATAAGCCGGGATCAAGATGCGAGAATGTGTGCCAACCTCAATATATTCAAGCTAGCACAACGGTTTGGAGGGGCACAAAGGCAATCACATTAAAGTATCACGGCTTGTGCATTGATAGCAAGATCTTCACCAATGAGGCTAGTTATTGAAAAAAGCAAAGTGATCTACGACGTAGACATGTGCCTGTTGATGTTACCTCGATGAAAACATGGATTCGGGAGTGTTTTGGGCTGGTATTGTAGTAAGTACTATTTACAGCCAGCTGAAAAAGTGAATTCCAGAGAATCCACACAGGCGTGTGGAAATTATCCATGCCCATGCGGAAATTCCACAGGTCTGTATGCCCGATTCCAGCCCTATTTAAGCTGCGATTCAGCCCCAATTTCAGCATTCTTTTCTCCATTCTTTCCCAAACTTGAGAGGGGGTTGCGGCTAGGGTTTTGAGAGGTATTGGCAGGGTTTTTGGAGAGGTTTTCGGCTTTGACATCATGCTCCACTTGGAAGAAGCTTATTGGGAGAGCTTTCATCGGCACCGATCTGGCGAGGTGTGTCCTAGGCCAGGACCTTTGGAGGAGACGAGGCTTCTCTACAACACCATCATCATGACTATCGAGGGGGTTTTACTATGGATGACTTGTTTTTACATTCGATTTCATTGTTGATTACAACTACCTCCATGGAGAGCTAAACAACCTAGTGGGTTCTTGAATTTGTGAACCCTAGGATATATTTGTTTTATTAAACCTTCCATTATGCTTTTATTAATTGATGTTTTATTTGAGTTCCAATATTGAATGCTTGTTTGATTGAATACTCTCTTAGAGTGACGCTAGGGTTGAGAGTTCACCTTGGTAACCCTTGTGAGTGAGTGACACACCACGAGAGTTAAACAAAGCTAGATTGGAGAGGGTTGAGAGGGTGAGTCGAGAGGTAGTGGACCGTCCCCTTTCCCCTTTGGTGTGATTTATCCTACCTCCATTTTCTTGAGTTCTTTGTGGTTATAGTAGAGTGAATAGGTAAGGGATGACCTTCCGCTGGGGCTTAGTTGTAGAGGCTACGGAGTGAAGCGTTGAAGTGATTTTAGCACCCAGGGCTTAGTTGTGACTAGAGACCTCTCACCTAGACCAAAGGGTTAGGTTTATTTCTAGGAAGAGGGTTTATCACTTGGAATCCCTAGAACTCCATGTGATTCTGTCCCAGTGCAAGGTATTGAGATTGTTAGATTTCTCCTCTAGGACATGGTATAGAGTTAGTCACGGTTGACCTTAGATTTGGGCCCGTGTATTGAAGGATTTTCAGGACTCATTAATGGATTAGTTGGGTGGTATAATAGTCAGTTTTGCACTTGAAATGATTGTTGTAGGCGGAACAATACTCGAGTACCCCATTTATATCGATTGCCTTATCTCTCACTTACTTGTGCTTTTCTCTCTTGTTTTTTTACTCTTGTTTACATTACATCTTGTCAACACAAACATTATTCATCTTCACTTGGTTAAGAAACAATTTAAGTATTTTTACTCCCTACTTCATGTGTATATGATACCCAGTCACCTGGGATTTTATTACTTGACAAACACGTGCAAGGGGCGTTGTCAAGTTTTTCGCGCCATTGCTAGGGAGTAGGCGTTTAGAGATACTTTGCACTTTCTTCATAGCCATTCATTCATTCATTCTATTTCATATTTTTCCTAGATCTTTTAGAGTGGCATCGTTTAGTCTTTCTATAATCAATGCAAACTCGCCATCCTGAGACTGTCCTGGTTGGAATCAATTCATTCTTTTTATTTCTAACCACTGTCATCCCCCTTTTTTTCGGAACCACTTGTGTTGGGCTCACCCATGCACTGTCTAGATATGGGGTAGATGATCACTGCATCTAGGAGCTTCACCAACTCTTCCTTCACAACTTCCTTCATGTTCGGATTTAATCTTCACTGAGGTTGGATCACAGATTTGTAGTCATCTCCCATTGGATTTTATGAGTGTAGAATGACTGATTTATGCCCTTAATGTCTGAAATTTTCCAGGCAATAGTTGATTTATGCCTTCTCATCATGCTAACAAGCTTGTCCTTTTGATCCACAGACAAGTTTGAAGCAACAATCACCAGGAGTTTAGATTTTTCCATCAAGAAGGCATACTCCAAATGTGATGGTAGGGTTTTAAGCTCTAGATCTGGTGGTTCATCAATTGATGGGCGTAACCTGCTCTCCTTCAACCTGTCAATCTCGTGAAAATTATTCGCCTTCTGTTCACATTCATTCTCCCCTTCTTCTACTTGTGAATGTGTTTCTGTATAATCTTCAATGGCTATCAATGCTTCCATTCCACAAATATCCCTTCCAGACATCGACACTCCCACAGAGAAAAGTTCTTGCCTTTGATCATGATATGACGAATCAAACTGAGCGAGGATTTCTCTCCAAACTTTCTTCTAAGTAATCACTCATCGATGCCAATGCAGATCTCTTAAACTGATCTATCACACTATCTAAGTCACAGGTTCATCCTTGAATTCTAGCAATGTACTCTTCAACTGACTCTTCCATGGGCTATTGAATAATGTACTATTCTTGCGGGAAATAACACGGTGAAATCCTGTACTGCAAACAGTTGAACTTTCTGATCCACATTTTCAACCATTCCTGTGATAGTGTCAAATTACTCGGCAATGTCAATTATTATTTTTCTATAATCAAAGAAAAGAACAAATTAGAACGATAATAGAAAAGAAGATGTGAAATAGAATGAATGAATGAATAACTAAGAAAACAAAGTGCAAAGTATCTCTAAATGCCTACTCCCTAGCAATGGCGCCAAAAACTTGACAACACCCCTTGCGTATGTCCCGCAAGTGCACGGGTTAGTCGAAATAATAAAATAACAGATGAGTGGGGTATCTTATCCACAGGGAGTAGGGAATAAAAACACATAAATTGTTTCTTACCTACGTGAAAGATGAATAGTGATATGTGTGACAAGATGTGAAATAACAAAAGTACAAAGACAAGAAAAAGGGCACAAGTAAAGGACAAGGTATGGCAATCGATATAAATGGGGTCAACCATGGCTAACTCTATACATGTTCCGAAGGAGAAATTGAATAACTTCTCAACCTCGCATTCATATAGAATTGTAATGAGTTCTAGGGATTCCAAGTGATAAATCCTCTTCCTAGATATAGACCTAACCCTTTGGTCCAGGTGCAAGGTCCCTAGCCACAATTAAGCCCTAGGTGCTAAAATCACTTCAACGCTTCACTTCGTTGCACCCGCAACTAAGCCACAGCGGAAGGTCATCCTTTAGCCCATTCACTCTACTATGACTGCTAATAACTTGAGGAAATGGAGGTAGAATAAATCACACCGGAGAAGAAAGGGGACGCTCCGCTACCTCTCGACTCACCCTCTCAACCCTCTCCAATATAGCTTTGTCTAACTCTCATGGTGTGTCACTCACTCACAAGGGTTACCAACAAGGACTCTCAACCCTAGTGTCACTCTAATAAGTGTTCATACAATCAAGCATTCAAGATTGGAACACAAATAAATTATCAATTAATTGAAAGCATAATAAAGAGGTTCAATGAAACGAATACATCCTAGGGTTCACAAATACCCAAGTACCCACTAGGGGGTTTAGCTCTCCATGGAGCTAATTACAATAAATGAAATCAAATGTAAAAGCAAAGAATCCATAGAAAACCCCCTCAATAGTCGTGGCGATGGTCTTGTGGAGAGTCCTCTACTCGTGCAAGGGTCCCTTTGTCCAGCATAGGATACACCTCGCCGGATTGGTGTTGACGAAAGCTCTCCCACTAACCTTCTTCGAAACAGAGCGTGATGTCAGAGCCGTAGAACCTCTCCAAATCCCTAGCCAATACCTCTCAAAACCCTAGCCGCCACACTCTCTCATGTTATGGAAAAGATAGAGAAAGGAATTATCAAATCGGGGCTGAAATCGGCCTTAAATAGGGCTGGAATCGGGAATCCACTCGCCTATGTGGGTGCCGATGTGTATTTTTCACACGGGCATGTAGAATTAATGCACACCAGTGTGGATTCTCTATTTTCATCCTTCTTCGGCCGGCTGTGAACAGTACCTGCTATAGTGTTTTGCTGGATAGTTTTCTACAGTACACTGCTACAGTATCTCGTAAAACACTCCTAAATCCATGTTTTCATTGAGGTAAAGTAAACAGACACACGTTTACATCGTAGATCGCTTTGCTTCTTCAATAACGGACATGTTGGTGGAGATCATGCCATTCATGCACAAGCCAGAATAGTTGAATGTGACTGCCCTTGTGCCCCTCCAAATCGTTGTACTAACATGAAATATGAGGAGGTTGGCACACATTCCCACACTTCGAACCTGACTTATGTCTTCGCGTTTGAACCTTCTCAAGATTTCTTCCAAATGATGCATTTACGATCCACATTGGCTTCTTTCTCTTATATTCGACCTCACAAACCTATCTGCATGAAAGTAATATAAAACACACATATTAGCGTTAAAACCCGATAAAATTAATGCTCATCATAAGGAAAGAAAACTTTGCATTCTTATCGCACAAGCACTTATCAGGAACCAAGGAAATCCATATAGGAACACATACAATCCGGGTTAGAAGAGTCATCCCAATTTCTCTGGAGTAACTAAGGTCCACAAAAGGCTATAGCACCACCGGGTTTCTAACAACAACAAGCCCCAAACATGGAGAACCGAGTTTCAGGTTTGGAGACCTGAAAGACCGATTTGGAAAAGGCCATGACTAGGTTTGTGTAATCATCGGATACAAGGTTTTAATCAGTTGAGGCTACACTTCGTAACCACACTGCTTTTTTGCACAATCTTGAAAATCATGTGGGACAAATTGCTAAGTCTCTATCGGAGGGACCACAAGGAAGCTTGCCGAGTAATACCGAGACCAATCCTAGAGAGCATGTGAAGGTGATCACTTTGAGAAGTGGTCGTCAGGTTAAAGGTAGGCTTCCGAGTGAGAAACCCAATGAACATGCACTCGAGGTCATACATGTCGAGGAGGGAACAAGCAAAGAGAAAGAGGTGGCACTTCCACCTTTCAAGCCAAGAATCCCTTATCCCTCTAGATTGAAGAATGACCAAGGTGATGAGCAATATAAGAAGTTCCTGAGTTTGTTCAAGCAACTCCACATCAATATTTCTTTTGTTGAGGCATTGGCTCAAATGCCTGTATGCAAAATTCTTGAAGGACTTGTTGACTAACAAGAGGAATTTGGAGGAAAGTGCTTCAGTAATATTAGATGCTTCTTGCTCGGTTGTGTTGTAAAACAATATGACGAACAATAAGAAAGACCTGGAAGCTTCATCATTCCGGGTAACATTGGCAATTTGGGTGAAAAAAAGGCATTGGCGGACTCAGAGGCCAGTATCAACGTCATGCCATACACCTTATTTCAGAAGCTAGGCTTGGGAGAGTCTAGGCCCACCCAGATGACATTGCAATTGGTGGACCGAACAGTGAGACATCCGAGGGGCATCATAGAAGACGTGCTTGTTAAGGTGGACAAGTACATTTTTCTGGTTGACTTTGTAGTGTTGGATGTCGATGAGGATGTGGATGTACCTTTGATATTTTGAAGACCGTTCTTGTGTACTTCTAAGGCATTAATTGACATGGACGGCGGGGAGCTGACACTAAGAGTTGGAGATGATAAGCTCACATACCGTCTCACTGTAGCCATGTGGCATTCTCTCGATTTCAATGGTACTTTGTATTTTCTAGACACTACTGATGTGATTGTTGATGAATACATGCAGGAAATGATCAACCCAGATCCATATGAGGGTTTGTTCGACCAAGAGGTGGACAATAAAGAAGTAATGATGCTTGGTCCAACAGAATAAGTACCATCTACTTCGGGGATCATGAAGAAGGTCCTCCGGAAGATGAAGAGGGCTAGGAGACACCACCAGAATTGCTTCAAAGCTGTTGGAGATGGGCGTGAACCAAACAAATTGGATGAATTCATCCTCTACCTTCAAGAGACTTTGCTCATCATGCTTTCAAGTTATGGGTAAGAGGGCAACCTTCATCTCTGAACCCCCGTGAGGTAAGACAAGGTATGTCAAGCTTAGTGACGTTAAACAAGCGCTTCTTGGGAGGCAACCCAAGTGTTTACTATTTTCTTAGTTGAGTAGTTTAGTGTTTGCATGAATAAAGTGTTGAGTGTTGGTGTCTTGATTTTTATATGCTTTTGCTTTGTTTTATTGTGGGGTTGTAATGTCATCGTGTGTTTTCATGTGGATTTGGCGATGTTTTGGTCGCTTGAGCTAGTTTCTCATGATTTTCACTAGTATAGTTTGCATAATAGGGCAGGCTCTGAGTGTGTAAACATGTTCAGGAATTATCTGCAGAGCCTGCAGAGTTTTTAAGGCATTCAGAGAAAATGCACGAGCGTGTGAAATTTCCGCACGCCCGTGGATTTGTACTGCAAGCTCATCCAGAGAAGACACATGGGTGTGGACATGCCCCTGTGAGCAACCTTGTGATTTCCACATGCCCGTTGGTAATTTCTGCACGGCCATGTGTTTTCGTATAGAGACTTAGCAAATTATCCCGAGAGCGCACAGGAGCGTGGACTAGCCCCTGTGGGTGAACCTGTGACAAACGCACGGGCGTGGGTATTTTCCTAATGCCCATGCGAATCTCTGCAGAGGAGCCATCTCCATCTCGAGAAGACACAGGGGCATGCGTTCGCCCCTGTGAGTTGGGTCTGTGAATGTCCACGGTCGTGCGTAATTTTCGCACAGGCGTGCAAAACAATTAGATGATTCTCTCGGTTGGACAGAGAAGCCACGGGCGTGCAGCTGCCCTTGTGAGTCGAGCGCACGGGCATCGGTATTTTCCCGCACGACCGTGCGGTTGCATTGAGAGACAATGAGTGTTTTCCCGAGAGCGCACAGGGGCGTGCATCTGCCCCTGAGAAAGCTCTCCTATAGAGGCTCACAGGCGTGGGTAATTTTCGCACGCCCGTATGGATGTGCAGAACACCAAGAGGCGCAAGTCCTTTTAAAGGATCATCATTTCTTTTCATTCCCACACTCCCTATTCGTCTGAGAGCACATTCACACTTCTTCCCGACTTCCTACTGCAATTTTTGGAGAGATTTTCACTTGGTTTTCCAGCCTATTTAAAGTTTTTTTCTTCATTTCATCTCATCGAGTAAGCCCTATCTCTTTGTTTTCTTCATCAATTCTTGATTTTAATTGATGAAAATGGTTAATGTTGCTTCGTTTCTACAATTAGAGTGGTTATGCGTGTTTAGAATGAAGTTAGACGTAATTAAATGGTGCATTGTTGGATTTTTGAAGAGCAGCCATGCTTTTTTTATGGCCAGTGAATCCACACCGCCGTGAGGAAATTCCACATGACCGTGTGAATTTTTGTGCCACTACTTATTTAGTTTGTTTGATCGATTTTCTTTCAAATTTTGCAGATCATGGTACCTCGGTCAAAGAATCAAGCGGATAAACGACCGCGTGAGTCATCTCCTTAGTCCCGAGAGCATGAGATTCACTATCCCTGAGCATCAGGCTCGTTTCGTGCATTTGTCAAGAGTTAGATTCGGACAGACTTGATTCATGGACACAAGCATGTTGCGAGATATATAGCCAAGAGGAGAGTTAGTGGATGAGTTAGAGGAGTCGGTATCAGTTGGAGGTTGGGGACAGTTATTGATGATCAGAGAGCACACCATCCATACACTTACACTCAAGGTGTTATCCTCATTTGAGCTCGATCATGCGTATAATAGTTTTGACAGCAACATTGCTATACAGTTCAGAGCACTGGGGGATTACTATAGCATGAGTGTGACACAGTTTTTTATCAGACTAGGATTGTATGAGGAGGCATTCATGGGTACTGAGGAGTATGCACAGTTACTGACAGATTATCCGGGCACTTTGACTCCGCAGAGGGCATATGGAGTGTTATGGAGACAGGGCCAGTATGAGCCAGGGGTGTCCAAGGCCACATGTCTTTCCCAACCTGCGTATCGATATTTACATGCTGTTATGAGCAAGTCGGTAAATGGCCGTGGTGATAGCACCGGCATCCTGTCCCAGCAGGAGCTCTTGTATCTGTATTCGATGGTTCAGCACACACAGATCAATTTGGGACACATCTTCGCGGAGTATATACGACATTAGGGGCAATATGCTAGATTGGGAGTGATCTTCTCGGGGTCCGTACATCACGAGATTGGTTATGGGTATGGGTCTTCTGACCATGATTCGAGGGATCGAGAAGGCGAGTATACCTACTCCTTTAGGCATAGAGATGCTACACCTGATGGGGATGGTTCACAGGGTCCGATCTGGAGTTTATGTCTGGATTATGCCGGCTCAAGAGATAACTGAGGGGGATGATGATGACACCGGTGCTTCTCAGCCTGCCCCTAAGCCTCAACCGGCATCGATGGAGACCGAGGCATCTCCTGTGGTAGAGGATCCACCCCCATTACTCATGTTTTCACCATCTCGAGCCCATGATCGCTTTGAGAGGCTCGAAAGTGCTGTGGGAGTGCTTCAAATAGAGATCACTGAGGTCCGAGCAGATATTGCTGAGGTCCGAGCTACACAGGCCTCATAGTATACAGAGTTCATGGCACGTTTTGATATGCTACAGTAGATTTTTGAGGGACACGTTGCCTCATCTTTTATTCTGAGACCTCGGACTCCCCTGGCATCTCTAGCATCTCCATCATCTAATCCAACACCGGTTGACCCACCGTATACCTCATCACCACCAGCATCAGGAGTAGAGCCAGAGCGTGACATCGGCACTTGACTTTATTTTCATCATTTTTATTAATTTTTCATTTCATTTTGGACTTGTATACTCAGAAAGGATTTTCCTTCTGAGTTTATTTTCGTTTTGTTATCTCGAGTTGTACTCATTGCTTTATCTTTTATATACTCATGTTGTTTTTGTTTTATTGAGATTCACTGAACCCCCTCGTGTATGCGTGCGGATGGTCTTGTCATTGGCATGGCCAATGGTGCTTCACAACCCGTTGGAACATTACTCCCAAGGATTTAGCTCCATCAAATCCAACACTAGGAGTCAAGGGAGTATTGTTTTGATTGCTTCTCCCACATTTGTTCTTGATTGATATACATTATGAGTGAGCTTCCATGTGTACATTGGGGACAATATACAACTTAAGTGTGGGGGTGGGGGGAGGGGAGTTTTATAGTGCACACATCTCTTTTATACTAATTTTGATTGATATACATGCCCACATAGACAATGGAGGTTCACCTTAGTTGCAATGATTGTATTCTTGAGTTTAGGAGAATTTTTAACATTTTCTCATGCTCTAGTTTTTGGTTGAATTTCTAGGAATTTTTGCCCGATTGACACTTGTTACACTACTCACTTATTAAACTCTTTTGGAAACTCAAGTTTGATGTTAAAGGGACTAGTTATAGATGTTTCTTTTGTTAATTATAATAAAAAAACGGAAAATGAAAAGAAAGAACAAAAATAGTTTTATTGTTTAGTTGTGCTTGTTGGGTGGAAAGAGCTACCGCTTATGAAGTATGAAGCTACTCTCATAAGTCAGATACTAGTTTTGCCCTAATGAGAGAAAGAGCTATCTCATAGGATGAGTGAAAGCTACCACTCCGGTAGAAAGAGCTACCACCTCGAAAGTGTGAAAGCCACCTTAGCGGCCGTTTTGGAAACGGCTACCTTAGAGGATGTGTGAAGCTACTACCATCTTTGAAATTTTTGTTACTTTTTGTAGATAAATAAGTCCCTTATACTTAGAATTTTGAGGAGTATACCTTGGGTTGACTTGAGTGAGTTCACACACTTACACGATTTTGGGTTTGTTGTCCTTTTTGATTCAAGTTTTTAGCTAGAGCATTGACTTTTCGTATTTAGTGTTGAAATCTCCCTTACTTGTAGAATGCTCTCTTTGTATGCTTTGGTGAACCTAAGGCCAAGCACTTCCAATATTTTCTTCGTCTATGCTTTATGTTTTAATTTTTGCTTGAGGACAAGCAAAAGATTAAGTGTGGGGAAGTTTGATAAGTGCTTTTGTGATAATAATGCGAAGTGTTCTTTCCTTATCATAAGCATTACTTTTATCGGGTTTTAATGCTAATATGTGTGCATTTATGTTACTTTCATGAATATAGGGTTGTGAAGCTGAATGTTAGAGAAAGAAGCCAATGTAGATCGTGAATGCACCATTTGGAGGAAATCTTGAAAAGGTTGAAACGCGAAGACATAAGTCGGGTTCAAGATGCGAGAATGTATGGCAACCTCCTTGTATTCAAGTTAGCACATCGATTTGGAGGGGCACAAGGGCAGTCACATTCAAATATTCTGGCTTGGGCATGTATAGCAAGATCTCCACCAATGTGTCCGTTTATTGAAGAAGCAAAGCGATCTAAGGTGTCAATGTGTGCCTGTTTATATTGCCTCGATGAAAGCATGGATTCGGGAGTGTTTCGGGCTGGTACTCTAGCAGGTAAAACATGAGAATCCACACGGCCGTGTGGAAATTCCACACGCCTGTGTGAAAAATCCACAGGGGTGGCCACATGGGCGTGTGGATTTCCGATTCCAGCACTATTTAAGGCTGATTTCAGCCCCGATTTGAGGATTCTTTTCTACATCTTTTCCCAAACTTGAGAGAGGACTGCAGTTAGGGTTTTGAGAGGTATTGGCTAGGGATTTGGAGAGGTTCTATGGCTCCGATATCATGCTCCATTTGGAAGAAGGTTAGTGGGAGAGCTTTCGTCGACACCGATCCGGCGTGGTGTATCCTAGGCTGGACAAATGGACCCTTGGACGAGTAGAGGACTCTCCACAAGACTATTAAGGGGGTTTTCTATGGATTCTTTGCTTTTACATTTGATTTCATTGATTGTAATTAGCTCCATGGAGAGCTAAACCCCCTAGTGGGTACTTGGGTATTTGTGAACCGTAGGATGTATTCATTTCATTGAACCTCTTTATTATGCTTTCAATTAGTTGATGTTTTATTTGAGTTCCAATCTTGAATGCTTGATTGTATGAATAGTCCCTTAGAGTGACAGTAGGGTTCAGAGTTCTTGTTAGTAACTCTTTGTGAGTGAGTGACACACCATGAGAGTTAGACAAAGCTATATTAGAGAGGGTTGAGAGGGTGAGTCGAGAGGTAGCGGAGCGTCCCCTTTCCCCTCCAATGTGATTTATTCTACCTACATTTCATCTAGCTCTTTGCGGTCATAGTAGAGTGAATGGGCTAAGGGATAACCTTCAGCTGGGGCTTAGTTGCAGGGGCAAAAGAGTGAAGCGTTGAAGTGATTTTAGTACGTAGGGCTTAATTGTTGCTAGGGACCTTCCACCTGGACCAAAGGGTTAGGTCTATATCTAGGAAGAGGATTTATCACTTGGAATCCCTATAACTCATTACGATTCTATATCGAGTGCGAGGTTGAGAGGTTATTCAATTTCTCATCCGGGACATGTATAGAGTTAGGCATAGTTGACCTTAGATTTGGGACCATGTATTTAATGATCTCCATGACTCATTAATTCATTAGTTAGAAAGCATAATAGAGAGTTTTTGCACTTGAAACGAATGTCCTAGGTGGAACAATATCTGGGAACCCCACTTATATCGATTTCCTTACCTTCCCTTTGACTTGTACTCTCTCTCTGTTTCCTTTTTGACACGTCCGAATATGTGTGTATGCCGCAAGTGCACGGGTGTCGAAGTAATAATACCTAGGTGAGAGGGATAGTCAAATCCACAGGGAATAGTGCTTAGAGCCACCAAGATTGCTATTTAACTAGAATGAAAATATGTTGAAAGTGATGTGACAACAAACTCAATACAAATGAAAATAAGAAAACATAAAGGAGGCGCAATTAAAAGATAGGGGAGGCAATCGATGATAAATGGGGTACCCGGATATTGTTCCGCCTAGGACAATCATTTCAAGTGCAAGAAACCTCTACTATGCTTCCTAATTAATGCAATAGTGAGTCATAGAAATCATTAATTGCATAGTCCCAAATCTAAGGTCAACCATGCCTAACTCTATACATGTCCCGGAGGAAAAATCTAACAATCTCAACACCTCGCACTCGTATAGAATTGCAATGAGCTGTAGGGATTCCAAGTGATAAACCCTATTCCTATGTATAGACCTAACACTTTGGTTCAGGTGAAAGATTCCTAACCACAATTACGCCCTAGATGCTAAAATCACTTCAACGCTTCACTCCATTGCACTCGAAACTAAGCCCCAGCGGAGGGTCATCCCTTAGCCCATTAACTCTACTATGGCGGCAAAGAACTCTTTGAACGTGGAGGTAGGATAGACACACCGGAGGGGAAAGGGGACGCTCCGCTACCTCTTGACTCACCCTCTCAACCCTCTCCAATCTAGCTTTGTCTAACTCTCATGGTGTGTCACTCACTCACAAGAGTTACCAAGAAGAACTCTCAACCCTAGTGTCACTCTAGGGGAGTATTCATACAATCAAGCATACAAGATTGGAACTCAAAATAAACATCAATTAATTGAAAGCATAATAAAGAGATTCAATGAAATTAATACATCCTAGGCTTTACAAATACCAAAGTACCCACTAGGGATTTAGCTCTCCATGGAGTAAAATAAAATAGATAATGAAATCAAAAGTAAAGAGATGCAATCCATGAATGAAGACCCCCTTGTGTTCGTGTCGAAGGTCTTGTGGATCGGCCTCGTCTTCTTCAAAGGTCCCCTCGTCAAACCTAGGGCACACCTCGCCCGATCAGTGTCGACGAAAGCTCCCCCAATAGCTCTCTTCCAAAAGAAACACGGTGTCGAAGGCCGTTAAACCTCTCCAAAGCCTTGCCAAAGCCTCTCCAAACCCTAGCCGCCGACGCCTCCAAAGATGGGGAAAGGTAGAAGAAAATATAGGGGAAAAAATTGAAAAATCGGGGCTGAATCACGGCTTTTAAAGGGCTGGAATCGGGCATCCACATGGGCATGTGGAATTTCCACACAGGCGTGTGGAATTTCCACACGCCCGTGTGAATTGTCTAGAAATTCTAATTTTCGGACAGCAGTGAACAGTAACTGTAAATCACTGCATTGTTTTGCTACAGTAATGTGCTACAATAATCTGCCAAAGACACTCCCGAAGCCACTTTTCATCGAGGCAACATAAACGGGTACATGTTTATGCCGTAGATCACGTCGCTCTTTAAATGAACGGGTTCATTGGTGAAGATCTTGCTATCAATGCACAAGTCAGGATACGCAAATGTGACTTCCCTTGTGCCCCTCTAAATCATTGTAATTGCTTGAATACATGGAGGTTGGCATACATTCACATATCTTTGAGCCCAACTTGTGTCTTCGCGTTTGTTCCTTCTAAGATTTCATCAAATAGTGCATTCGTGATCTACTTTTGGCTTCTTTTCTTAAAACATAGCTTCACAACGCTACCTGCGCAAAAGAACACAAATACACATGTATTAGCGCTTAAACCTGATAAAAGTAATGCTCATTATAAGGAAAAAACACTTCGCATTCTTAACACACAAGCACTTATCACTTTTACTTTTCTTACATCACATTTTGTCAGACAACTCACTATTCATTTTTTTTAATTAAGAAACAATTTAAGTGTTTTTATTCCCTACTCTTTGTAAATACGATACCCACTCATCTGAGATTTATTACTTTGACAAACCCATGCGCTTGTGTGACATACGCAAGGGGCGTTGTTAACATAAACGCTTATCACTTTCTCCTAATTCGTGTGCTACACTTCCAGCCGTTTTGTGTGGATTAGTTTCTAGTTTGTAGTTTTGGGGCAACTACTACTATAAATAAATAAATAAACTTGTTGCTCGGATCCAGCCCGGTTTTAAATCTGGACAAACCTAACTTGTCCGGACCTGGTTTCTTTCAAAACTGCATTGTCCGGATGTCCGAATTTTGTCCAAATCCTATAAATTACATTTAACTTCACTCAAATATTAAATTATAAAAAGTAATTTAATTCACATTAAATGCAAAAAAAATCCAACAATCCAAAACTCAAATAAAATCATACAAAATTCCAAGTCTCAATAAAAAAAGACATATAAGTTTGAAGTTTTTGGAAAATTGGGCTTAAATTAATTGGGCTCATAATTTGGGCTTTTGAAAATTTTAGAGGTACAAAAGCCCGGTTGTCCGAATTTCTTTGTCCGGACCCAACCCAGATTTAAATTCGGACAATCAAGCATTGCCCAAACCCGGCCCGGATTAATACAACTTTTGTCCAAACCCTTTTTATTCTGGGCTGTACAAAACCGGGCCGGTGGGCCCGGACAAAATATTGCCACCCCTAGTAGAAATTGGTGTACAGTCTTGCATGTTAAAGCGCAACAAGATTTTCTTTATATAATTCTTCTGAGAAAGCCAAATCTTTCTATTATTTTTATCTTGGTAAATTTGTATCCCTAGAATCTTATTTGTCGGTCTCAAGACCTTCATTTCAAATTCTTTAGCCAACTATGCCTTCAATGATTGATACGATCATTGTTGGGGCCTGCTTCAACATGTCGTCAACATACAGCAATAAGAAAACAAAATCTTCTTCTTCAAACCTCTTGACATATGCACAAGGGTCTACATTGAATTTTCTGTATGCAAGGCTCATGATGAAGTAATCAAATCTCTTGTACCAACATCTCTTTCCTTTTGAGCATATCTTTTCACCACTAATCTAGCATGATAACAATCTACTTGATCATCACTATTGTGCTTGATCTTGTAGACCCATTTTGTTGCCAATGGGCTTTCGCCCTTATGGTTGTGACACCAGTTCCCATGTCCTATTTTTAGGGCTTCAATTTTTTTCTAGCATTGATATCATACAACTTGGTGTCTTTCTTGTACAAGTTGACTGCTAAATTTTTAGAACTTCAGATTCAACTAACTCTTGTATCTCGTGCTCTTGTTCAACTTTAGCTTATGTTTCTACATGTAATGTTTTAGTCTCTGTGCTTTCTTTTGTAGTGCTTCCACCATCTTCTTGCTCTTATTCTTTGTCTTTAATGAACATAACATGCCCGCTGATTACAACCTTGTGGGCAGTGGGATCCCATAGGTTGTACCACTTAACTCCATCAGCATAACCTAAGAACATACATTTTCTAGATTTTGGATCTAGCTTTGTAGTTTCTTGTGTTTCATGCATTTTACATAGACAGAACTTCCAAATATATGAAGGTTTGAATAATCAACTGGCTTAATATTCCACATCTCCATCAGTGTCTTCAACTCGATTACAGTTGATGGAGTCTTATTCACCACATAATAGGCGGTGCTGACTGATTCTGCCAAAAACTTCTTGTCTAGGGGTATAATTGGTGCTTACCACACATCAGAGTGAATCAATTCTAGAATCACCTTGAAGTAGATTTCTTTATGCAAGAATCTTCATTCCTTGATCCGACATGTGTCCAAGTTTTCTGTGCCATGTTATTGTGCATCTTTAACTTGCTCTAATTATGGCAACTGAAGCTTCTCCTTATTTCAAAGTTTCTCCCTTTAGCATGTATAAATTTGCAGCTATTTTATCTCCCTTTATACATTCAAGTGCTCCTGGAATTATCTTCATCACCTTGTTCTGGACTTTGATTTAGTAACCAAGATCAAGTCATCCAATAGACAACAAGTTCTTAGTCAGCCCCTTCATATATCAGACTTCTTGAATGGTCCTATTTGTTCCATCATACATCTTTAGTTTGATAGTGCCAATACCAATGATGTTTAGAGCTTGATCATTTCAGCTATACACAGAACCTCCAGAGATAGGTTCGTAGTGATAGAACTATTCTTTTCTGGGAGTCATATGAAGCATTGGCGCTGAGTCTAGAAGCCAAACATTAGCAAACCTTTTCCCTGTGTTTGTTGCTACTTCACATACCATGGCATTTCCATCTTCTAAAGCATTTGCAACATTTTCTTGAGGATTGGAATCCTTTTTATTTAGACTCCTATATTATTTCTTCAAGTGAACTTTCTTACCATAGTGATAGCACTTGAAAGTCTTCTTACTCATTGATTTTGATCTACCATGACCGTAGCTCCCACTGGGGCCACGTTCTATTGGTCTTCCTCTCATCACCATCAAGGCCTCCGCTTGTTGTGTATTTACCAACCTGTCTTCCTTGTTCTTGTGCAGACCCTCTTCCTCCACAATGACAGCTGTTATGTGATCGAAGACTAGAATAACTATGTGGACATTATTTGTTAAGTTGATGAAGAGTTGATCATAAGAATTTGGTAGACTTTAGATTAAAACTTTTGCACATTCACCAAACTCTATTTCATGTCCCAGTGATGTGAGTTAGGAAGATAGAGTATATAGTGTGTTCAGGTGCTCAATCACTGAAATGGATTTCGTCATACACAAAGTGTAAAGTTTCCTCTTAAAGAAAATCTTGTTCTAGAGTGACTTGGCCCCATACAGCTTTGTGAGGTAATCCCATATCTCTTTTGTCGTCTTCTTCTCTACTATACTTTCTAGAACTCCATCAACAAACACCAAATGAAGATTTGCAATGGCATTACCATCGATCTCATTCCACTTATAATCTTTAACCTCAGGTGGGCTTTCAGTAATAGCTGCTAAGCAATTATCCTTCCTTGGGATAGCCTTCATCTTTAGCTTGCACAATGAGATATTACTCCAATTGAATTTTTCAAACTCATACTTTGCTGTCATTGCTTCTATCACAGACTACTTCAAAGGAAATAACTATTCCTACAAAGGATGAATAATAATCTAACTTATTTTCTAATGTGGAGGATCCACTATTAGTGGAAGCCACAAAGCATACGATAAGTAGATATATATATAGATACCCTAAGTCAGGCTCTGGTACCACTTATCGTGAAATTATGGAACTGGGTAGAGCAAGGTCAGAACAAACGTACTTGAAAAATAATAACAATAAAGATGGAGACAAATTTTGCATGGAAAACCCCCAAAATGAATTAGGGTAAAAACCACGGGCAAGGTAGAAAAATTCGCTATAGCAAAAAAATAGGAGCTACAATCTCTCTAATAAGGAGAACAACCGTCTGTCTTATATTAGAAGAAAAACACTAACTCTCTTATTCTTCTCTTCCACTATTTATCACTCTTTCTTCTTCCTCTCAATTGGTGCAATTAAGGCTTTAAACTTCACTCTATTTATAAGTAGGAGAAGAAGATAATTAAATAATGATTAGCCATTATTTTTTAATTAGGTGGCCATAATACTCACCAACTTTATCATACTAGCCATTCTTTTTTGACATTCATGCAGTCGCCCAGGAGATGTATGGAGATTTGTGAGCTATCATATTTGACCAACAGTTAGAGATACTCAGAATTTGAAGGAAAAATATCTGCAACTTTATGGTGATTGGTCAAGTTTTGATTGACTGAAGCTATTGGCTTCATTTTTAAAACAACTTAAGCAATATGAAATGATTGTGAAAACTAATGAATCCAATAAAATGCAAGCGTAGCATAATAAATTATTAATATTTTTTTACAAATATGTGGAAAAGCAAGGAACTCTCATTTTTGCATAAGTTCTCTACAAATGACTTTTATTTTTTTATGTTTATTTGCATGATTGGGTGTATGTTTCTTAGAATAAAGATACTAATTTTACATTAAATATGGATTTTATTATGTCCCTACTTTCTTTTGATCTAAGCTCTTTGTAGTTTATGTACATAGTGCATATATTTATGTGGCTTTGATTAGCTTTGTTTCGGTACTACTTTAGAATTCAAGGAGGCAACGCAAAATATCTTTAATTAGCTTTGATTAGCTTTGTGCAATACAAAATATATTTAAGGACATGAGAATGTTGTCTTCTATTTAATGCCAGAATGGATTAGGCAACAAGGTAAACATTCTTTTGTGGAAATTGAGTTTCTTTTAACAATTTTCTCTTGCTTTAAATTTCCTCTTTTAAAGCACTTTTTAATAGAAGTTTACACTAGCATAGCCATTTTTAAATGCAACTAAGGCACTGATAGGCTCCAACTTGGTGCAGAAAAAGGAGATCTAAATGACAGTTCGATCTTCACAGTGTATGATCTAGGTTGAGGCATAATTAGTTGCGAACAGTCGGGTTTGGATGAGACCAATATGTTGGAGAGAGATGATTCGAAGCTTCAAGAACTCTAACCCCCTGTCCGAACAATTGCAAAACCACAAACCGTAAACTAATGCACACAAAACGCCTGGAAGCATAGATCACGAATTAGGAGAAAGGCAAAACTTTCCTCTCGCGAATCCAGGAGAACGCACAAGAACAATGGTACTAAGACAACACTTATTTCGTGAATAATAATCAAAGTTCTATCCTTCAAAAGAAAAGGCACACGGCTATTTATAGCCAACTTAAACTTTGGAAACAAGAAAATTATCTTATTAAAATTGGCAAGGGAATCAATCTAAAAATAGAAAATGAAAATTTTATAGGAAAATAAAATTAGTTAGAAAATCAATCTAAATATAGGAATAGTATCCCACAGTACTATAGCACGTGAAGATGGAAGGCGAATCTCTCCACTCTTAATCTTGGAATACTTGATTTCCTAGTTGATTAGGATTTGATTTTGTTTCCTTCCAGAAATTGGTTTGGTTTAGAAAAGAGATATTTTGGCCTAATTTGTCTTAACGGGAAATCACATCTCCCTTTGTTTGCAGGGGGCCAGCGAAGGTAGCCAAAATTTCCTTCTTGGACATGCACGTGAGTGTGAGGCCAACATGTGGTGTAGCTCCAAATGCTTCTCTCTTGCTATCTTCTTGTTTAACTAAGTCTGGAATTATGTCCTCACTTCCTATACACCTAAGTACAATTAAAGTAGAAGAAATTGGAAACACCACCATTTCAAAATATTTTAAGAATAAGCTTAAGTTCGCGTTCACCTGGTTTTGGATTTGTTTAGCATGGTTTCGTGTAAATGGTCCTTGATATGCTTCCTCTTCTATACCAGATGAAATATTACCATCCGTAAGTGGTGTAATTGGCGTGAGAATGATGTCCTCATTAGGTACTTTTGTTTTTGTCTATTCATTGTTATGTGGATATGGTTGTCAAAGAAATAGAGAAAGAAAGTGGAACAAGTTAATATGCTTGAACAACTTCATGTGTGACCTTTTGGGTCTACATATAAATATGGACAAGTATACATATATGTTTATACATACATATGCATGTATATATACATATATAATTTAACAATACCCAATAAATCTAACACCCCCTCAAACTCAAGGCGGATCATGTGTCTTTGCTTTGGATAACATGAATAGATGCTGATCACGTGTCTGCGTCTTAGTAAAGGAATCAGCCACCTGGACCTTTGTAGGAAGATAGTGAAGTGACACAGTTTGGGCACGTACATGGCATCGGGTGAAGTATGCATCAACACCAACGTATTTGGTTAACTCATTCTCGACAGATCTGCTTGACCAGTGTTTGACCAAAATCCTGTAAAATCGAACGCAGCCAGAGCCCCTCATAGAATGTAAAAGGCAACACACAAACCTCAGCATTAGTACTAGATTTGGCAATGGTAGGTTGTTTCTTAGTCTTCTAAATAACAAGAGAAGTTCTAAGAGAAATACAGTAACCAGTAACAACTCGATTATCAGGAGAATTAGCTCAGGTAGCATCAGAATAGGCCTGCTGCTGAACAATGGATTGGCGTAGGTAGAACAGACAATGAGATATAGTACCACGAAGATATCATAGTACCAAGATAAAATGAGCATAATGAACAGAAGTGGATGCCACAACAAACTAATTAAGAATGTGAATTGCACTGGATATGCAAAGACGAGTAATGGCCAAGTACACCAAACTGCCAAATAGATGTCAATAGCGAGAAGGACCTGATAAGGGAATCCCATTAGAAGCACAAAGCCGCAAATATAACTCCATCAATATAGCGGCAGTATGGGCATTAATCAAACTAGAGTGAGCAAGTAGGACATGAGTATAACGTTGCTGAGAGAGACGGTAACCATTAGGATGAGAAGTAATCTTAATACCAACGAAGTAAAGAAGCGGACTTAAATCAGTTATCAAGAAAGTCTCACACAACTTCTGCTTCACAAATAAAATATAAGCAAAGTCATCGCCAGTAAGGATCATGTCATCCACTGATAAGTGCTTCATATTGGTAATATGAAGTATTCTTTTCTTATAATGAGCATTACTTTTCTAAGATTCACACAGGCATGTGGAAATTCCACATGCCTGTGCGGATAGCCGATTCCAGCCCTATTTAAGTCACGATTTCAGCCCGTTTTGATAATCTTTTTCTCCCATCTTTTGCCCATCTCTTTACCATCTTTTGAAGTGCTCGCAGCTAAGATTTAGAGGGGCTTTGGTAAGGCTTTTGGAGTGGTTCTACGGCTTTTAACACTGTGTTCCTTCGAAAGAGACTTATTGGGGGAGCTTTCCTCGGCATCGATTCAGCGAGGTGTGCCCTAGGCTTGACGAGGAAACCTTTGGAGAAGACGTGGCCACTCCATAAGACCATCAACATGAATACCAAGGGGGTTTTACTTATGGATTGCATGCTTTTACTTTCGATTTCATTGTTGATTGTATCTTACTCCATGGAGAGCAAAACCCCTAGTGGGTGCTTGGAATTGTAAACCCTAGGATGATATTATTTTATTGAACTTTCTATTATGTTTCTTTAATTGATGTCTTTAATTGAGTTCCAATCTTGAATGCTTGTTGAATGGGTTTTCCCTTAGAGTGACACTAGGGTGGAGGGACTACATTGGTAATCCTTATGAGTGAGTGACACACCATGAGGGTTAGACAAAGCAAGATTGGAAAGGGATCGAGAGGGTGAGTCGAGAGGTAGCGGGAATGTCCCCTTTCCCCTTCTATGTGATTATCCTACCTCTGTGTTTAAAGAGTTCTTTGCAATCACATTAGAGTGAAGTGAGAGAGGAATTCTGCTAGGGCTTAGTTGTGCAAGCAACAGAGTGAAGCATTGTAGTAATCCTTAGTGTTGGGGCTTAATTGTGACTAAGAGTTTTTTGCCAGGACCAAAGGGTTAGATCTATGTTAGGGAATAGTATTTATCACTTGGAGTCCCCAAAGCTTTAAGCAACATTTACATAGTGTGAGGTGTTGAGATTAAGCGATTTCTCTACCTGGGTATAATGTAGGGTTAGTCATGGCTGACCTTAGGTTTGGGACCGTGTATTCTATGATTTCCATAACTCATTAAGAATCAGTTAGGAGACATAATAGTTTGTTTTGCACTTGAAGCAATTATCCTAGGGGGAGCAATATCTAGGTACTCCACTTTCTATCGATTGCCTTTCCTCTCATTTTTTATTGTGTCTCTCTTCCTTCTTCCTTATTTATTTTCATTTTTATTGATTTTGTTCACCCCACTATCAATTCATCTTCATTCTAGTTAAATAGCAATCGTTGTGTTTCTTATCACTATTCCCTATGGATACGACTACCCACTCACCAGGGTATTATTACTTTGACAAACTCGTGGACTTGCGGTTCACACGTAAAACGGAGTTGTCAAGTTTTTGGCACCGTTATCGGGGACTAGGAATTTTAGAAACAATTTGCACTTTGCTATTTTAGCCATTCACCATTTATTCTATTTCACAGTTTCTTATTCTTCCATCATTCTGATTTTTTTTCCTTTCTTTGGTTATAACTCTAGGTTATGACCCAAGGGAACCCTTCGACATTGGTTAATGAAGATCCTGAACTTGAACAAAACACTTCATAGAAGGGGGAAAGAACCTGTGCAAGAACAGTCAAATCAAGCTGAGGTAGAAGGTGAAAGGTCAAATATCAGATAATATGGCAGAACAAAATAAACAGCAAAGGATACTATCAGATTATGCCAGACCCGTAGTTCTGGGCACACAGTCTAGTATTGTGCGGCCACCGTTTACAGCTCAGAACTTTGAGCTAAGCCAGCATTCATCCAGATGATACAACAGTCAGCATAGTTTAATAGTTTGGCCGATGAGGATCCGAACTACCACATAGAGAACTTCTTAGAAGTATGCAACATGCTTAAGATTAATGGAGTTACGGATGATGCTATATGATTGAGGGCCTTACCATTTTTCTTGAAGGAGAGAGCAAAGCAGTGACTACATTCATTACCTAGACAATCGATTACTACTTGGGAGAAGATGAGAGAAGCTTTTCTTGCCCGATATTTCCCTCCCAGAAAATTTGTAAAGTTCAGGAATAAAATTTCCTCCTTTGTGCAAATGGAATTGGAGTCTCTTTTTGAGACATGGGATACGTTCAAAGAGCTCCTGTGGAAATGTCCTCAACATGGGTTCCTTAAGCGGATGATCATTCAGACTTTTTATAATGGGTTGAACCCAAGCACAAGCCAGTTCCTTGATGCAGCATCAGGAGGTACCTTAGGAAGAAAAACCCCTAAAGAAGCCCGACATCTCATTGAAGAAATGGCTATGAATAGTTATCAATGGAACACAAGAGACAGAAAAAAGATAGCCGGACTTTATGAGATCGATGCAGTTACTTCATTGGCAGCCCAGTTTGAGTCATTGAGCAAGAAGTTAGATACTCTAACTTCTCCTAGAGTGGCGGCCTTGAATAATTACACTGGGTGTGGAGGAGGACATGCTTCGTCCGATTGCCCGATTTCTACTGGTGGTACATCATCAGTTGAACAAGTGGATTTTATGGGTAATGCAATGAGAAGCCAAGGCAATCCGTATAGCAACACCTACAATCCAGGTTAGAGGAGCCACCCAAATCTTTTATGGAATAATCAAGGGTATCAAATGGCGTACCAGGTTTCCAACAATAACAACAAGCCCTGAACATGGAGAATCGAGTTTCAGGCTTGGAGACCCGGATAACTGATTTAGAGAAAACTTTGATCAAATTCATCCAATCGTCGGATACAAGGTTCCATCGGTCGAAGCTACACTTCGCAACCATACCGCTTAATTGCATAATCTAGACAATCAAGTAGGGAAAATTGCCTAGTAACACGGAGAAAAATATGAGAGAACATGTGAAGGCGATCACTTTGAGAAGTGGTCGTGAAGTTGAGGATAGTCTTCCGAGTGAGAAGACCAATGTTGAAGTACCCGAGGTAGTGGAGGTTGAGGAGAAAGCCAAATAAAAGGAGGTGGCACCCCCACCTTACAAGCCAAGAATCCCTTATCCCTCAAGATTGAAGAACAACCAAAATGATGAGCAATACAAGAAGTTCTTGGGTGTATTCAAGCAGTTGCACATCAACATTCCATTTGCAGAGGTGTTGTCTCAAATGCCTCGCTATGCAAAGTTTTTAATGGACCTCTTGACCAACAAGTGGAAGTTAGAAGAGAGTGTATCTGTGATTTCTATGATTCTAGATGTTTCATGTTCGGCGAGGCAATGATGGGTCCAAACCCGTACGAGGGGTTGCTAGACCAAGAGGCAGAGAATGAAGACATCATGACACTATGTCTAGAGGACAAGGTGCAACCTACCCCGGGGATCATGAAGAAGATGATCCGAAAGATGAAGTGTCCAAAGAGACGTCATAAGAAACACCCCAAGATTAATGGGGATGTACAAGAATGGAGTAAGGGTGACGAACCCTTGTGTAGTAACAAACTCAATAACTCCCCCTCTACCTTCAAAAGATTATGTTCATCATGCTTTTAGGTTATGGGTAAGAGGGAAACCTTCATCTATGAGCCCCTGTAAGGTAAGTAGAGGTACGTCAAACTTAGTGGAGTTAAACAAGCAGTTGGTGGGAGATAACCCTAAGTCTTTACTATTTTTTTCTAGTTTTTAGTTTAGTACTTGCATAAATAAGTGCATGAGTGTTGGTTTCTTGATTTCTACATGCTATTAATGTGCTTTTCTCGCGAATCATTAGTGTTTTCATGTGTGACATGTCCGAATATACATATAAACCGCAAGTGCATGGGTGTCGAAGTAATAATTACCCGGTGAGTCGGGTAGTCGAATCCACAGGGAACGGAATTATTAGTAATAACCACTTCTCTATTATCTAGTCGAAAATCAATGAATATGATGGAGTGAACTTAATTGCAAGCAAAGTAAATAAGTTTGCAAGAAATAAAGTAGAAGAGTCTCAATCACTAACGATGAGGTACTCGGGCATTGATCCCCCTAAGATCTTCTATGAAGCTCAAGATTCACTAAATGCTCTAGAATCGAGTCTAATGAGTTGAGGTATTCCAATAATAACCAATCCTTGTCTCCAAGCAAAAGGCACTAGTCCCCTACAAGGTCCCAGTGGAGAAATCGACCAATCTTAACACCTCACACCCCATATGACAGCAATACGCTCTAAGGAAACCTAAGAGTGAAACTGATTCCAAAATATAGATCCAACCATAATACTCGGTAAAAGATCCTAACCAGCTACAAGATCCCGGCAGAGAAATCGAGCAATCTCACACCTCACACAAAATATGGTTGCAAAGAAAAAAAGGAATACGGAGATAGGAAACACTCAATCAAAGGGGAAAGGGGACACTCCTCTATCCTCAGGCTCATCCTCTCAACCCTCTTTAATCTTGGCAATCTAACTCTAATGGAGACCTCTCACATAAAAGTATTAAATCATGCAATGTAAATTAACCACAAGGATTAACAACACTAGCAAGCAATTAAATCACAAGATTAAAACTCAAAACAACTTGGATTAACTAGAAGCATTAAGAGAATCAATACAAAGTATAGATCTTAGGGTTCACATACCCAAATACCTACTAGGGTTTAGCCTTCCATGAGCCTAGTTACAAAACAATAATGGATACAATAAAAAGCAATAAAACCAACAGAGAAAACCCCCTCGAATTTGTGCGGATTGGCCTTGATTGGTATTTCCACGTCTTGAAGGGTTCCTCTCCGAAGCTAGGTCGCCAATGGCTCCCCAATGCTATGACATCGAAGGAACCTACCAAAGTTGGTGATGAACTCCATCTTAATCGGTGAAGACATTCTCCTCCAACCCTAGCCGCCTTTTTCTCCAAATCTATGCTCAAAGCTTAGCAAAAAGCCACTTTAGAATAGGCCAAATAGTGTATTATAGCTTTCAGATCGCGCCTGTCACGTGCTCCCATGCGCCCATGTGGACTGCAGAAATTTCCACGCGGGGGCGCTGAATTTCCACCCGGGCACATGAATAGTAATTTTTTGCTTCAATATTACTACAGTAAAATTGATGCACCGCTTTGCTACAGTGATTTCCACAGCCGCGCTGTCAAACATTCTCCTCTTAAGGCCACACAATCGGGCACACGATCATATAGTAGGCTATAAGCTTTTCCTTCATCGACGCGTCTTGAAAAGTCTTGAAATCTTTACAAAGAGAAAAAATGTGGAGACATGGCTGCCTTTGTGCCCTTCCACTAGTAAATTGGCTTGCATAACCATGGAAGTTGGCACACATAAACTCTCAACATTGTGCCTTGCTAGCCTATCTTTGCTTCCTTTTGAATTCCCAATGCCTTCACAACCTATATGCATGAAAGAACACCCAATACACGAAATTAGATATAAATTATATAAGATATGATGCTCAATGTATGTAAAACATTCATAAAAACGTGTTCACTTAAGCACTTATCAAACTCCCCCACACTTAAGCCTTTGCTTGTCCTCAAGCAAAATTAAACATTAAACTCATGGAAAAAAAAGAGAAGTGCTTGGCCTTAGGTTCACCAAGAGGATACTAGAATAGGATTCTAAAGTTTTGGAGAAAATAAAACACAAGACAATAACAATCAATGCTCTAGCAAACAATTTAATCAAAAATAAAAGTGATAGAATCCGAATGCGTGTGTGTGAAAAACTCAACTCATGACAACACTATGTCCACTTCTAAGTTCTTATTTATGAACCAAAAGAATAGATAGTAGCTTCACACAATCCTCTAAGGTAGCCCTCTCCCAAGAAGCCTCCCGAGTAGCTTTCACACTTTTGAGGTGGTAGCTTTTTCTACCAAGGGTGGTAGCTTTCATACATCCCATGAGATAGCTCTTTCTCTCATTAGGCCATAACAAGTATCTGACTTATGAGAGTAGCTACATACATCATGAGTGGTAGCTCTTTCCACCCCCTATGTACAAACAACAAACATTGTCCAAAATTTTTTCCAATTTTTCTGATTTTTCTGATTTGGATTTTTTTTTATTTTTTATTTTATAAAACTAGCAACTAAAGTCCCAAACATAATGAACTAGAGTATCATAGGTCTAATGAGTGAGAAATGTGCACAAAGAGCAAACGGACAAAAATATTCAAGAAAAAATTAGATGAAAACTAGAGCATGATAAAATCCAATGTTTACAACCTCCAAAAACTAAGAATTAAACTCTCAACCCTAAGGTGAACCTTCATTGGCAACAAGAGCATGCTCATGAAAACACAAGTAAAAGTCATGTAAAAAGTGAACCCTCCCCCACACTTAAGATGTACATTGCCCTCAATGTACACATGTAAACACAATAAAAATAGCATCAATAGAAGCATAATGTGTGCGGGAAGACAATTAAAAATAATACTCCCCTGAACTCCTCATTAACATGTGGTGAAGTCTATCTCAAGGGCGGTTTGTAACAATTGTGAAGCTCACACGACCATGGAATAATGCACATGATTGTGTCTTTGACTAAAACATCAACAACATCACTCTCAAAGCCAACTTCACGGAATACAACGGGTTCAGTAAAGCTCAACAAAGTAGATAAGAAAATAATAGCATGAAAGAATAAAGATAACTCTCAGAAGGTGAAACTTTTCTGAGCACAGAAGTCCACGAACTAAGGATAAATCACATAAAATGCAAAAAATAAAAAGTCTTAATAGTGTGACAACTCAAGCGTCGGCATCTGGAGCTGGTGCTGGTGCTACCACGGACGCTGGTACAGAAGTAGATGAGAGCTCCTCATTAAGAGTCTCTTGAATAAGATCAAGTCGCTCCAGAATCCGCTCCTGGTTCTACAAGATGACGGCAACGGCAGCCTCGAGTCAAGCCAGGCACTCGTGTACTCGAGGAGAAGATGAGTCTGGATCCGTGATGCTATCGGTGCTGCCTCGATGATCTTGGGCTCAGCTATAGATGGTGTCTCGGTGGCCTCAACAAGCTCCTCATCATCCTCAGATGATGACTCCACTAGTACGTAATCACCTGAGCCTGTACGTCTCACAATGCGCATCGACCAGAGAGTAACCAAACCCAATGATGCTGGACTACTGACCCTTTCCTCGGCCCTAACCGAGAGGATTAGACCCATCTTGAACATAAGACGAGTGATGTAGGGTCCCGCAAACAATGCTCCCAATCGCAAGTACTCACTCTGATGACGAAAGTAATCGGCGACCACATATCCTAAGTGGAGAGGAACTCCATTGACCACGAGTGGAGGTACAAAAGATCTGTCCTGTAAAGTGAACCAGTACTATCTCCATGACCTGTCACTAACCTGCAAAGAATGGCATGAATGTAAATGTGCGCTACTCGAGGCGCAAAGAGGCCTTCGACTGGCCTACGGAATATTGATGACCACCGCATAAATCATGGAAAACCTGGCCCGGAATGAAATCATAAGAATAATCGGTGAGGAGCTGAGTGCACTCGATAGTATCAGAATAGTCCTGATCATACAATATGAGATATATCGAGAACGAAGGCTCTGAAACGAATGCCATCCTTCTTGTCAAAATTGATATTAATTGTGTCACGTTCGAAGGAAATGAGGCAAGAACCTCCAAGGTGATATCTCGTCTTACGGGCAACTGAATAGCAAACAGTCGGTCCCAACCTCGCACACTAACTAGTTCCCTGACCTCTTCAGTAAGACCAATATCATCTAGTGCATCCCAGTCAATAAATTGTGACTGTCCAATCTTGAGATTCTGGAGGCGCTCGAACCGTTGCTGATGAACGGGGTCAGGAAATTTGGCTGCCGATTGTGGGGTTGGCTCCCTATCATGGCAAGGACATTTCTGAGCCAATCTCTTGGTCTGTGGTGCTATAACTGCACACAAAACATGTAAAAATATCAGTTCGGAATATATATAGTGTAAACAGGGCACCGCGCGGATGAAGGCAGCGAGCTGGAGAGAAAACAGGGCCAAACGCCCACTGTCCAGCCGACGTGGGTGCGTAGGTAGGCCACGCGCCCGTGTGGGCATGTGCTGGCCTCTGCCAGTCTGCCACGCGGTCACGTGGCCTGTGCCCAGCGCGTGAGCACAGTGCGCGATCGCGCGGGCCAGAGCTCGCGGCTAGCCAGGCTGCTCGCCCGCGTGCCCCAGCGACGCCCTCGCGTGGCTGGGGCCGCTCTCCGCCAAGGGGGAGGCGAGGGCACGTAGCCCAGGAGACTGTGCGCGACCAGCCCACACGGACGCGTGGGTAGGCCGCGCGCCCGCGTGAAAGCCCGACTCTGGCGAAATCGCCAGAGTAGGTCTCCTATGCTGCATACAAACCATTTTCAAGCATTCAATAAGTGTCCAACATGATCTACTATGAAAAATAGCACACAAATACCATGAAAACACCAAAAAAATGGTTATAAAGAACATGGAAAAGATATGAGGGAGTAAAAGCTTACCAGATCAAATCGAAGAAGAAAACTCGATGTAAACTCCAGCAAATCACCTCTAATCCTTCAAAGAGTTGAAAACAATTGGTTTTAGAGATCAAAACTTGAGTTTTATAGGAGTGAAGGGTGGAAGATGAAAGGGTTCTTTGAAAATGGAAGATGATGAATAGTGTCCCTTCACATTCTTATAGGCACATGGGGGTGTGAATTTTCCACTCCCTCGCATGGGTAGTGTACATGATTGTGTGAAAATTCCACGCGACCGTGTGAACTGTAAAATTTCTGCAAACAGTTCACTGAGGGCCCAAAACTCCCAATTAAAACCAATTTTTTGACAATTAACATTAAAATCACCCTGAACCATGTCATACACATGATAAATAATTAACAACGCCAAAAAATGTCATGAAAACACCAGCATACATCAGAAATTGATCGAGGCACAGACTCATGAATTTATTACTGCAGGAAGTAAATTTTAAGTCTAAAAACTAACTAAAAAGTTTTGGGTTGGCTCCCAAAAAGCGCTTGTTTAATGTCACTAATCTTGACATACCTGTCCCTACCTCATGGTGGCTCATAAAGATGGAAAAGCCTCTTTATTAGCGGCTTGTCCATCTTCTTCAAAGTAAGGCTTCAACCTATGTCCATTTACCTTGAAGGTTCCCTTCTCCGGGTGAGTGATGTCAATTGCACCATGTTGAAATACTTGACTGACCTTGAATAGCCCTAATCACCTTGACATTAGCTTCCCCGGAAACAATTTCAACCAAGAGGTGAAAAGTAACACTTGGTCACCCACTTTGAAGTCCTTGTGCAGTCTAATGTGCTTGTCATGCCATAAATGTATTCTTTCTTTGTAGATTCGTGTATTTTCATAAGCTCTCAAGCGCCACTCATCTAACTCATTCAACTGTAGCCTTCTTTGGTTACTAGCCCGGGAAAGACTGAAATTCATTGCCTTAATTACCTAATAAGCCTTGTGCTCAAGTTCCACCGGTAGATGGCATGCTTTCCCATAGACTAAGTTATACGGCATGGTCCCCACCGGAGTTTTGTATGCTGTCCGGTATGCCCATAACATGTCATCTAATCTTTCTGACCAGTCCTTCCGGTTGTGCTCCACTAACTTTGACAAAATTCTCTTCAACTCTCGATTGGTCACCTCCACTTGCCCACTTGTTTGGGGATGATATGGAGTAACAAGACGATGGTTCACACCATATCTTTATAGAATTTTCTCAAGTTGTGCATTGCAAAAATGAGTACCTCGATCACTTTTGATAATCCTAGGTGTCCCAAAACGAGTGAACAATTTCTTGAGAAATTTGACTACCATTCTAGCAGCGTTCTTGGGGAGAGCCTAAGCTTCAACCCACTTAGACATATAGTCCACAACCACCAAGATATAACGATTCCCATTAGAGCTAGGAAATGGCCCCATAAAGTCAATGCCCCAAACATCAAAAACCTCACAAAACTGTATTGGATTTTGTGGCATCTTATCCTGTTTAGATAGATTCCCTGCTCTTTGGAAACTATCACAACGTTGCACAAATTGTCTTGCATCTTGAAATAATGTTGGCCAATAAAAAACCAGCTGCCCGGACCTTTTCGGCTATCCTCCCTGAAGCATAATGACCGCCCACCGGTCCGTAGTGACAATAAGCTAAAATATCCCATCCTTCTTTTCACGATACACATCTTCGCACTACATGGTCTGCACAAATTATGAAAAGGTAAAGATCCTCCCAAGAAAAATGCTTCAAATCAGCAAAGAATTTCTTCCTTTGTTGGAAAGAAAGTCCTCTAGGTAGAACTCTCCCTGATAAATAATTGGCGAAGTCAGCAAACCATGGCGTATCAACTTCTGAAATCTCCTGCAGAATATACAAATGCTCCTCGGGAAATGCATCATTAATGTCAGTCTTCCATGGCCCCTCTTCTTCTAAACCTTCAAGGCGAGAAAGATGATCTGCAGCAATGTTTTCAGCCCCTTTCTTATCCCTGATTTCAACATCGAATTCTTGCAATAACAATACCCAACAAATCAACCTTGGCTTCGCATCAGACTTGTTCATTAGATAACATAGTGCCGAATGGTCTGTGAAGACAATCACTTGTGAAAGAATGAGGTATGATCTAAATTTGTCAAATGCAAAAACTATAGCCAGCAGTTCCTTCTCCGTAGTAGTGTAGTTTTCTTGGGCACTTGTCAAACTCTTGCTTGCATAATAAATGGGCTGAAAATGTTTATCTTTTCTCTAGCCAAGAACAGCCCCCATGGCATGATCACTAGCATCACACATAACTTCAAAGGGGAGGTTCCAATCCGGTAAAATAAGGAGTGGTGCTTGCACAAGTCTTTCCTTTAAAATGTTGAAGGTAAGCAAGCAAGCTTCATTAAACTCAAATGGGGCATCTTTCACCAACAACTTGGTCAACGGCAGAGCTATCTTCGAGAAATCTTTGATAAATCGGCGATAAAAACCTGCATACCCCAAGAAACTCCTAATTGCCTTAACAATAGTTGGACGACGTAGGTTTTCGATAGTTTCGATTTTTGCCCGATCAACTTCAATCTCTTGGATAGAAACTTTATGACCAAGGACAATCCCCTCCTGGACCATGAAGTGGCATTTTTCCCAATTCAAAGCCAAATTCGTCTCTTCACACCGCATAAGCACCTTCTCAAGATTTTTCAAGCATGTCTCAAAAGAATTCTCGAATACCGAAAAATCATCCATGAAAGACCTCCATTACATCTTCTAAGAAGTCATCAAAAATAGCTAGCCGTCATACATCTTTGGAAGGTAGTGGGTGAGTTGCAAAGTCCGAATGGCATTCTTCTATAGGCAAAAGTACCAAAAGGACATGTAAAGGTTGTTTTCTCTTGATCCTCGGGGGCGATTGGGATTTGGAAATATCTCGATATAACATCTAGAAAATAATAGAATTTGTGGCCAGCTAGTCATTCCAACATTTGATCAATGAATGGCAATGGAAAGTGATCCTTCCTTGTGGCATCATTCAACCTATGATAATCGATGCAAACACGCCATCCCGTCACTGTTCTTGTTGGAATTAATTCATTTTGTTCATTTTTAACCACCGTCATGCACCCTTCTTTGGTACCACTTGTGTTGGGCTCACCCAAGCACTATACGAAATGGGATAAATAATTCCTGCGTCTAGAAGCTTCAAAACCTCCGCTTGTACCACCTCTTTCATATTTGGGTTTAGTCTTCATTGAGGTTGAATCACGGTTTTGTAATTTTCTTCCATCAAAATCTTGTGAGTGCAGAAGGAAGGATTTATTCCCTTGATATCTGAAATTTTCCAAGCTATGGTTGTTTTGTGCGACTTCAACATGGTAACAAATTTCTCTTTTTGTTCCGGAGACAGATTTGAAGCAATGACTACTCACAACTTTGACCCCTCGGCGAGGAATGCATACTCCAAATGTTCTGGTAATATTTTTATCTTTAACTCAGGGGGTTCTTCCACCGACAGTCGCAGCCTACTTGCATGTTTCCAATCGATTTCTTCAAACCCTTGTGAGGTGTCTTTGACTTCTTCCTTAATTACCTCCTGCTCTAGCTCACACACACCAAGGTCACCCAAAACATCTTCATCATCCACTCGGTCATCCAAACTACAAACATTAATTAATGAGATTGATTCAACACAACCGATGGTTTCATCTTCTTCGATTGTTTCAGATTTAGGCCCAATTAACCCTGCTGCAACTTCCCTTGATATAGATATAGAGACTTCTACTAATTTATTTTTAGCCCCATTCTTAAAAGACATAAATGCAGATTTGTCGAAGTCTTCTAACAAGCTCAACAATTCAGCTCCTTGATAAGATATTCCATATCCTTGAACTATCTTTTGCAGTTCGGTTGTCCTTACCCCCAAAACCTCATCATGTAGCTTGCTCGAGTCTAGGTACGCTACAACTTGTTCTATCTTTTTCTCATTAGATGCCATATGTCCCTTTATTGTCTCCATTAGCAATGCTTGGTCAAACATCATCCCGAAATATAATGAAAGGCCAGGAATCACTGTTCACTTAATAGGGAGAAAGAAACAAGGCTACGAATAACGAGAAATGTGGAAGAGAGAAGTGTGACATAGAAAGGCAAATGAAAATGTTAATGACTAAAGTAATCAAGTCATAGTGTTCCAAATATCCCGTTCCCCAGCAACGGCGCCAAAAACATGGCACATCCGAAAATGCGTATAAACCGCAAGTGCACGAGTGTCGAAGTAATAATTACCCGATGAGTCGAGTAGTCGAATCCACATGGAACGAAAGTATTAGTAATAACCACTTCTCAATTATCTAGTCAGAATCAATGAATATGATGGTGTGAACTTAATTGCAAGCAAAGTAAACAAGTATGCAAGAAATAAAGTAGAAGAGTCTCAATCCCTAAAGATGAGGTACTCGGGCAATGACCCCCCTAAGATCTTCTATGAAGCTCAAGATTCACTAAATGCTCTAGAATCGAGTCTAATGAGTCGAGGTATTCCAATGATAACCAATCCTTGTCTCCAAGCAAAAGGCACTAGTCCCCTACAAGGTCCCGATGGAGAAATCGACCAATCTCAACACCTGACACCCCATATGACCGTAATACTCTCTAAGAAAACCTAAGAGTGAAACCGATTCCAAAATGTAGATCCAACTCTAATTTCCGGCAAAGGATCCTAACCCCCTACAAGGTTCCACTGGAGAAATCGAGAAATATCACGCCTCAGACTAAATATGGTTGAAAAGAGAAAAAGGAATACGGAGATAGGAAACACTCAATCAAAGGGGAAAGGGGGCACTCCTCTATCCCAAGGCTCATCCTCTCAACCCTGTTTAACCTTGGCAATCTAACTCTAATGGAGACCTCTCACATCAAAGTATTAAATCATGCACTGTAAATCAATCACAAGGATTAATAACACTAGCAAGCAATTAAATCAGAAGATTAAAACTCAAAACAACTCGGATTAACTAGAAGCATTAAGAGAATCAATACAAAGTATAGATCTTAGGGTTCACGTGCCCAAATACCTACTAGGGTTTAGCCTTCCATGGGCCTAGTTACAAAACAATAATGGATACAATGAAAAACAATAAAACCCACAGAGAAAACCCACTCGAATTCGTGCGGATTGGCCTTGATTGGTAGTGCCACGTCTTGAAGGGTTCCTCTCCGAAGCTAGGTCGCCAATGGCTCCCCAATGCTATGACGTTGAAGGAACCTATCAAACTTGGTGAAGAACTCCCTCTCAATCGGTGAAGACCTTCTCCTCCAACCCTAGCCGCCTTTCTCTCCAAGTCTATGCTCAAAGCTTAGCAAAAAGTCCCTTTAGAATCTGCCAAACGATGTATTTATAGCTTCAGATCGCGCCTGTCACATGCTCCAACTCGCCCTTGTGGATTTTCTACACGCCCGTGTGGACTGCAGGAATTTCCACGTGGACGCATAAACAGTAATTTCTGCTACAGTACTACTATAGTAAAATCACTACAGTACTTTGCTACAGAGATTTCCACAAAATGCGATGACAAACATTCCCCTCTTAAGGCCACACAATCGGGCACACGATCATGTAGTAGGCTATAAGGCTTTTCCTTCATCGACGCGTCTTGAAAAGTCTTGAAATCTTTACAAAGAGAAAAAATGTGGAGACATGGCTGCCTTTGTGCCCTTCCACTAGTAAATTGGCTTGCATAACCATGGAAGTTGGCACACATCTCCTAATACACGAACTCGTCTTGTGTCTTCCTCCTTGATTCGCACAAGAACTCTCAACATTGTGCCTTACTAGCTTATCTTCACTTCCTTTTGAATTCCCAATGCCTTCACAACCTATATGCATGAAAGAACACCCAATACACGAAATGAGATATAAACCATATAAGATATGATGCTCAATGTATGTAAAACATGCTGACTTAAGCACTTATCAATGTGCTTAATTATGTTTGGCAAAGTTTCTTAGTCATTTGAGCATGTTTTTCATGATTCTCTGGTCAATTTTGTATAGAAAATGTAGGTTCTATATGTGTATAAGTGTGCAGAAATTTTTTGCAGAGTCTGTAATTTTTTCTAAGTCATTCAAAGAAGACACATGACCATGTGGAATTTCCACACGGGCGTGTGATTCTGTTCAGAGCTCAACTTCTCTATCCCGAGAAGACACAATGGCGTGTGAATGCCCCTGTGAGTGGCCCTTGTGAAGATCCATGACCGTGTGGTATTCCCACACGGGCGTATGAAACACTTAGATAAATTTCTTGGATGGACAGAGAAGCCACAGGGGCGTGTGGGTGCCCCTGTAGGTCGGGCACACGTGCATGGGGAATTTTCACAGGCCCATGTGGATGCGTTCAGAGGCAATATGTGCTATCTTGAGAGCATACAGGGGTGTGTGAGTGGCCCTGTGAAGCTCACCTACGGAGGCACACGGGCGTGGGTAATTTCCACACGCCCGTGTGGATGTTCAGAACACTAAGATACACGGCTTTTCTTTAAAATCTATTCGTGTTTCTTCATCTTTACACTCCCAAACACTCGGAGAACACATCCTTCCACTCTCCTAACTCCTCACAGTCATTTTAGAGGGATTTCACTCGATTTTTCCGGCCGATTTTAAGTTTTTCATCCTCATCTCGTCGGTAAATTCTTTTCCACTTTTCTTTGCCAAATCTTGATTTCTTTTGTTTAAATCTAGTGAATGTTGTTTTGTTTATATGTTAAATGGTTGGTGCATGTTTTTAGAGTGGTTTAGAATGAATTTTTGATGTATTTTTGAGGATTATACATAGAGACCGTGTGGTTCTCACGCCCCATGGATCCACACGGGCATGTAGAATTTCCACACGACCGTGTGGATTTTTGCAGTATTGATTCTTCAAGTAAATTTGATCAATTTATTTTCAATTCTTGTAGACATGCCAACACCAGAGACAACAAAAGCCAAGGGCGATGTAGCAGGGGGGTCTCAGCCGGCTTAGGAGCCCCAAGAGGAGCAGATGGAGACAAAGGCACCTTTCATAGCACAAGAGCCACCTCCAGTGCACATCTTCTCTCCACCCCAAGCCCATGATCATTTTGAGAGGCTCGAGAGTGCTGTGGGGGTGCTACAGAGTGACTTGGATGAGGTTCGTGCGCTAAAGGTAGAGAACCACACTGAGGTGATGGCGTGTCTTGATGTTCTACAGCAGTTACTTGAGCGAGACGCGACATCTCCATTTGTGATGAGACCCAGGACCCCTCAGGCACCACCATCACCACCAGCACCAGCCGATCCACCGGTTACAGCATCGTCTCCAGCAGTATAGTAGATAGAGGATGGCACCGATGCTTGATGCGTCTTCACTTTATTTGCTTTTATTTTCGTATTTCATTTTCGCAATTTATTTTGGACTTGTATCACTCAGAAAGGATCTTCCTTCTCAGTTTATCTTTTATTTTCATTATCTCGAGCTGTATTTCATTGCTCTATCTTGATATTCTTGAGTTTATTTTATTTTTGTTGAGCTTTACTAAACTCCCTTGTGTATACGTGCAGATGGTCTTGTGAGTATGGAATTTGAGGACTAGTTATGGACACGGTCAATGTGATATTCACATGACTGTGTGTGCTCCAGAACCCATTGGAACTCAACTCTCAAGGAACATAGCTCTATCAAACGTACCATTAGGATTTCATGGAAGTATTGTTTCAATTTCCCACCTTCACATATGTTTTTAATTGTTATACTTTTTATTGTACTTGCATGTGTACATTGATGGTAATGTACATCTTAAGTGTGTGTGTGTGTGGAGGGGAGGATCACATTACACATGTTCTTTATATAAATTTTTATTGAAAATGCTCACGTAGCCAATGGTGGTTCACCTTAGTTGCAATGGTTGTATTCTTAAGTTTAGGAGAATTTTTAACATTGAATGTTCTCATGCTCTAGTTTTTACTTAAAGTTTTAGGAATTTTTGCACAATTGACAGTTGTTGCACTACTCACTCATTAAACCTTTTTGGAAACTCAAGTTCGATGTTTAAGGGACTAGTTAGTTTTGTTTCTTGTGTTAATTTTTCCTACAAAAATGGTTGAATGAAAAGAAAAAGGAAAATATATACTTGTTTTTGGTTGTGCATTTGGGGTGGAAAGAGCTGCTGCCTATGAAGTATGAAGCTACTCTCATAAGTCGGATACTAATTATGCCCTAATGAGAGAAAGAGCAATCTCATGGGATGAGTGAAAGATTACCCCAGTAGAAAGTGCTACCACTTCAAAAGTGTGAAAGTCACCTTAGCGGCCGCTTCGGAAAGGGCTACCTTAGAGGATGTGTGAAGCTACTACAGTCTCTTTGCCTTGTTTTGTAAATAAATGAATCCCTTATACTTAGAACTTTCAGGAGTATACGTTGGGTTAACTTGAGTGAGTTTACACACACTCACATGATTTCGGGATTGTTATCCTTTTTTATTTGAGTTTTTAGATAGAGCATTGATTTTTTGTATTTAGTGTTGAAGTTTCCCTTACTTGTAGAATGCTTCTTTTGCATACTTTTGGTGGACCTAAGATCAAGCACTCTCAGTATTTCCTTCTTCTATGCTTAAATGTTTTATTTTTGCTTGAGGACAAGCAAAAGCTTAAGTGTGGGGGAGTTTGATAAGTGCTTGTGTGTCATTAATACGAAGTATTCTTTTCATACAGTGAGCATTACTTTTCTCAGATTTTATCGCTCATACATGTGTATTTGTGTTACTTTTGTGCATGTAGGGTTATGGAGACAAGTATGGAAGAAAGAAGCCAAAGTAGATCATGAATTCATGTTGTTTATGAAATCTTGTAGTGAACAAACGTGAAGACACAAGTTGTGCTCAAAGACACGTGAGTGTGTACCAACCTCCCTTGTGCTCGAGTGAACATGCAAAGTGGAGGGGCACATAGGCAGTCACACTCATGTGTTCCGACTTGTGCAAAGCTTGCAAGATTGTTATCAAATGTGATTTTGTTGAAGAAGCAACACGATCGACGGTATGAATGTATGCCCATTCATGTGGCCTCAATGAAAAGTGTGGATTCGGGAGTATTTCGGTGGAGTATTGTAGCAAGTTACTGTATAAAATCACTGTAGCAAGTTGCTATAGTAGTCACAGTTCACAGGCCGCAGAAAATCAATTCCTGCAGATTCACACGGGTGTGTGGAAATTTCACACGCCCTTGCAGATGCCCAATTCTAGCCCTATTTAAGTCACAATTTCAGCCCGTTTTGAGAATCTTTTTCCCATCTTTTGCCCATCTCTTCACCATCTTTGGAGGCGCTCATAGCTAAGGTTTAGAGGGGCTTTGGCAAGGCTATTGGAGTGGTTCTACGGCTTTCAACACATCATTCCTTTGGAAGAGAGTTATTGAGGGAGCTTTGCTCAGCATTGATTCGGCAAAGTGTGCCCTAGGCTTGATGAGAGAACCTTTGGAGAAGATGGGGCCACTCAACAAGATCATCGACATGAATACCAAGGTGGTTTTACTTATTGATTGCATGCTTTTTCTTTTGATTTCATTATTAATTGTATCTTGTTCCTTGGAGAGCTAAACCCCTAGTGGGTAATTGAACTTGTAAATCCTAGAATGATATTGTTTCTTTGGCCTTTCTATTATGTTTTTTAATTGATGTCTTTAATTGAGTTCCAATCTTGAATGCTTGTTAAATGTGTTTTCCCTTAGAGTGACACTAGGGTTGAGAGTAGACCTGACCTCGGTTCGGTTCGAACCGTAGAACTGAACCGAAATTGTCACTATTGGAGCCGAATTAGAACTGTAAAAATGGTTTCAGTTCCAAACCGGAACCTTGAACCGGAACTTTAAGGTTCCGGTTAAGGTTCTTATGAGTTGAAAACCGGAACCTGAACCGAACTGGAACCGAACCACCGGTTCCCATTCAATTTTTTTTTTAATAAAAAGTATATATAATATAATTTTTATATATTTTAATTAATCGTAATTAAATTATTTAGAACCAAAGCAGACCCAGAACCGTATTGGAACCGAACCGAGAATCGAATACTTAAGACTACGATTCGGTTCCGGCTCTATAGTTTATAAAACCAAACCGGCGGTTTTGAACCAAAACCGAACCGAAACCAAACCGTGGTCAGGTCTAGTTAAGAGCCTACATTGGTATTCCTTGTGAGTGAGTGACACACCATGAGGGTTAAACAAAGCAAGATTGGAGAGGGTCGAGAGGGTGAGTCGAGAAGTAGCGGAACATCTCATTTCCCCTTTGGTGTGATTTATCCTACCTCCGTGTTCCAAGAGTTCTTTGCAGTCACAATGGAGTAGAGTGCTTAGAGAGGAACTCAGCTAGGCCTTAGTTGCGCAAGCAACAGAGTGAAGCATTATAGTAATCCTTAGTACTGGGGGTTAATTGTGACTAGGGGTCTTTCGTCTAGACCAAAGAGTTAGATCTATGTTAGGGAATAGAGTTTATCACTTGGAGTCCCTAGAGCTTTAAGCAACTTTACACAGTGTGTGGTGTTGAGACTGAGAGATTTCTCCAACGTAGCATAATGTAGGGTTAGTCATGATTGGCCTTAGGTTTGGGACCGTGTATTCTAGGATTTTCACGACTCATTAAGCATCAGTTAGGAGACATAATAGTTTGTTTTGCACTTGAAGCAATTGTCCTAGGAGGGCCAATGTCCTGGTGCCCCACTTTCTATCGATTATCTTTCCTCTCATTTTTTATAGCATCTGTCTTCCTTCTTCTTTCTTCATTTTCATTTTCATTGATTTTGTTCACCCTACTATCAATTCATCTTCATTCTAGTTAAATAACAATCTTTGTGTTTCGATCACTATTCCTTGTTGATACGACTACCCACTTACCAGTGTATTATTACTTCGACAAACTCGTGCACTTACGGTTCACATGCAAAAAGGCATTGTCATCCACATAAAGAAGAAGAATGGTCTGACTGCAAGGGTAAATGTGAATGAAGATTGCTTGATCATGTATGCTTGGAGTGAAACCAGTAGTTTCAACCAAGATGCTAAATTGCTCAAACATGACAAACAGAATTCAAAGGAACCCAAAGGCTCAAAGGAAGAGTCATGTAAACCTCTTTCTTTAAGTCCCTCGTGAAGAAACACGTTCTTCACATCAAGCTGATGAAGAACCCAACCACAAATAGCGGCAAAAGCAACCAAAGTGCCCACAATATGCATGTGGGCTACTAAGGCAAAAGTCTACTCATAGTCCCAGCCATACTCTTGCTAAAAGACACAAGCAACTAAACATGCTTTATAGAGTTTGAGAGACCCATTAGACAAGTCTTCACCCGGTAGATCTAGCGACAGATGATGGGAACAACATAAGAAGGAAAGAGAACAAGATCTCATGTATAAGTCCGAGTTAAGGCATCAAGCTCCTCTGCCACTCAGGTAGCCAAACTACTTCCCTTTAGATACCCGACTCAAAGACATTAGAAACACTGGTGCTAACAGAAGTGTAACAGACAAGTGGATTTAAAGTGGAGCCATCACTTAAAGAATAAGTGTGAGAGAGTACCTTAGGAGCCTAATTGATAGTAGGGGAGGTGTTAGAGATGACCAGCCAAGATAGAGGTTCTGCGGGTTACCGGCGGTGGTATGTGAAACGAATAAGAGGGTGAGCAAGAGGAAGAGAGAAAGGAGGATAATAGAATACAGGAGACTCAACAGATAAAGGAGGAAAGAAGTCAAGAGAAGAGTGAAAAGGAAGCTTTGAAAAAAGGTCAAATGATGGAGGACAGGAAGACACAAGGGGAACATTCTCAACCGAAGAGGTAGGGAAAAGGAAGAACAGAGGGACCAAGGTAAATGGATACTCAGTAGAAGAAAGAGAATAATAAAAAGGAGTAGACTCATAAACGTGACATCATAGGAGATGCGAGTATGATAAGTGACAGGATCATAACAGTGATAACATTTATGCTCAAGGTAGTATCCTAGAAAACACAAGAAATAGACTGAGTTGTTAGCTTCGTTCTCTCCCTAGGTGAGAACAAAACAGAGTACTGACAATAAACAACAAAAAGATGATCATAGCAGAGAGGTGTCCTATGGAGACATTCACCTAGACTACAACCATTAAGGTGAGAAGAGGGTTGTAGGTTAATGAGATAAACAATAGTGCTAACAAATGGGCGTGAAAACCAAGCCTTCAATTGATACTATTGAAGAAATTAAAAATATTGCAAGAAGTGGCACACAAATGGGCGTGAGAACCAAGCCTTCAATTGCTTTTTTTTTTCAAAAGCTTGATGTTGACTGGTGGCAGGGAGATGGTCGCGGCTTTATGCAAGAGTGGTAGACAAATAGGTATGGGAACCAAGTCTCCAAATTTTTTTTTTTATGTTTGATTTTGACAGGTGGTAGGGAAATGGTGCATGTTCAAGCGCAGGGTGATGGTAGCAAGTGGTGATAGTCCCCAAAAAGAGGATGAGAAGGAAGCAGGCCTGCAATCTGGTGCTCGACGATGTCACTAGTTTCAACACCGAGTGAAATGTGGTTGTGCTGATTGTGGCTGAGCGCAATGAGAGAAGAGGAGAGGATAGCGGTAGCATGGTCGGAAGAGAAAGGAAGGCGGCAGGGGGAATACATGAGCAATGGCGGCCAAAGAAAATGAGGCATTGATGTTAGTGGGAAGGAGAGGAGGTGGCCGAAGAAAGAGGCGAGGGTCCGTTGGCGGCGGTGACATGAGAAAGAGGAGGAAGAACCTTAGCTCATGATACCATGTTAGAGAAATAGAGAGAGACAGTGGAACAAGTCAATATGCTTGAAAAACTTCATGTTTGACCCTTTGGGTCAACATATAGATATGGACAAGTATACATATATGCCTATACATATATATGCATGTATACATACAAATACAATCTAACAATACCTAATACATCTAACAATATTCATGCATTTGGTTCTATGTATAAACACTGTAAACTAATAGATGTGTTGTTTTTTTTCATTCAAAAAGTTGATTTTTATTTATTATTGTCGCATGGTCTATTCATGTTACTTTGCCATATATTGCTTGAATGTTCCAATTTTGACCTTGATTAATACTAATTCAAATAAATATTTTGCATAATAAATGAGTCGCTTGTTGGTAAATTTTTATTTGGAAAAAATATAAGCATATCATGGTGTGCAAAACCCCAAGACTTTTGACTAAGGAGTAAGTTTGGATAACCTTTCCAAGCAAACAAGAATAACTTAGTGTAGGAGTTAATTGTTTCTTAAAATTTAGTAAAATAAATAAATGTGATCATTAACTAATATTAACTTAGATTATCCTCATGCCTATGAAATTTTTGTGTTAGTCCAGGTTTGAATGGTTTTTTATTAATGTGCATGTATGCATAAACAAGCAATAATTAAACCAAAACACTAAATTGTACTGTGAAAATGATTAAAAGGAAATAGTTAGACTCTATTTCTTTTTACTCATGAAGTTTTGATATGAGATTGAGTTGCAATGTAGTCCTCAGAATCATGTTTATATTTCTTACTTTTCAATCTAAAATAGTGTCTTTTTTTAAATTGCTTATGTTTCTTCTTTGTTAGTTCCTACTAAAATTCTTAACTTTTTTTAGTTTGTTGGGTTTGATATTGCTCATGCATGGTTTTCTTATACAGGAAATAATCAAGGAGTTAATGGCGAGCAGTGATACTAAGATGGTCTCAGTGCATGCTAGGTAGCAGATTTCTCTATGTTACATTTTGTTCATAGAAGGTATAAGACAATACTATTTCATAAGAAATCTATACCATTTCTTATTATGCTTGTTCTAATTCATGACTTATGAACAATTTTGTTATGTGTGTTTTAATTTGATCAATAAAATTGTTTTTATATATTGTAATTTATCATTTTTGTTTTTACCTATTACCAGGTGAAAAATATTATAAATTATATAATATGCAAAAATTGTATAGATATAATGATGATATTATCTCTCCGTAAAAAGTTTCAATTAATTTATAGATATACTGACCATCATATCCGTCACTAAAAGTTTTGAAATTTTGTTTTAAATAGAGATATAGTGATGGAAGCTCCATCACTATGATGCTATCAGCAAAACTTTATAATTTGTTCTAAAAATGAAACTATAGTGATAGAAACTTTCGTCATTATAAATATCATAAGCATAATCGTCAGTAAAAACTTTTAAAAATTTCATCACTATAGATATACTGATAGTATTATCTGTCAGTAAAAACTTTTTGAAAATATCACTAAAGATATACTGACGGTATTTTCTATTGGTAAAAGCTTCTAAAAATTTCATCACTATAGATATATTGATGGTATTATCCATCAGTAAAAACATTTTGAATTGGTTTAAAAATAAAGATAAAGTGTTGGACATCTCTTTCAGTATAGGTTATAGCTACATACTCTATGCTGTCAGTATATCCTGATGGGATATTGCAACAACCATACTTTTTATCAATATAAACCTATAGCGTCAAGGGATAACTTAACATAAATTTAACTATTGCAATAGATTTCATGGCCGTTGGTATAACATGAAAATTATTTTAGTGACAGAAATTGAGGTTTTAATGACGGATCTTTGATTGTTACTATATAACAATTTTTTTGTAGTGATAAATGAACACACCAATCATGATTAGTGAATAGCACACTATGAATTGTTTCATAGCCCAGTGAATCCTCAAGCTCTTATTTATGAATTATATGACCATATCGGTATAGATTGGTTTGAGAGACGCCTTCTATTTAATAAACAATATTTCCTATTTCCTTGAAGAAGCTAAATGTGTAGCATGAATATGAACAACTCAGTATTGCGTAAATGTTTAGGCAAGTTATAGCGTTGGCCTAGGCCTCAGTTGTCCAACCTAATGATTATATTTTGAAATGTTTGTATGTTTATTGTAGAGTAGGCTATAAAGTTTTAGGAAAAATAAAAAATTCCATGGATTTGTGTTCCTAATAATCACTATAGTGAGATGATAAAAGATTTGTGATGAGATTTGTTTTAATGCATTATTAATTGGCAAAAATGGGATTTTACGTAAGATATTATCGATGCTCTGATTTGAGGAGCTAATCAGTACTTAGTTTAGATTAATTGGCAGAAGAGTACTAAAACCATTAAATGAGTCATAGTAAAAATATATGGAGTAATAAAAGTAATAAAAATTTAACTAGTTTATATATATATAGTAATCATTTTGAAATAATAATAGTAAAAATATCCAAATTCCTGCAATTATATTTCGGAATTATATTATTTTTAAATTATGGATAGATGCTTCTTTGTGTATTTCAGAATTATATATTTTTAATTATGCTATATTTGGAAAGCAGCATAATGGTTGAGAAGCATGGTGGATTGAATCAAACAGCTGCTGTGCTGGAGGCTTGATCATTAACTACCCACCTACTTCAATAAATAGCTAAACCTAATCTTGTAAATTGGATGACAAAAGTGGCATTTGTAAGTATGCTTTAAATGGTAAATGAGACAGGGACAGAGAAGAATTTGATTTAAATATATGTGATGAAAGACTCCAACTCATATATCAAGGAAATTCATCATCCGGTATCAAAACAATAAAACTTTCTAGCTTCCAAATAAAACTGCGATAAAATTATTGAACAATATATTTTCTACTAAACAATATATTTTGCAACGACGGAATATTTCTGTAGTAATTTATTGGGGAAAAAAATTCGCAGGAAATTTAGGGCATGTAAGCTTTAGCAACGGAATTGCAATCGTCTTATTTCATTGCTATGTTTCTATTGCTGTTCATTTAAATTCCATTGCTATATTGTATAATTCAGTTGGTAATGTAATAAAAACAAGTTGATCTTTTAGAATTTATTCCATTGATAATCTGATGCTGAATCCGTTGCCAATGGTTACAAATTATGACAGAATATTTCTGTAGCAATTTTATTGGCAAAAGGAAATTCACTGGAAATGTCGGGCGCGTAAGCTTTAACAACAGAATAGCAATCCACTTATTCCATTTCTATGCTTCCATTGCTATTTTTTTAACTTTTGTTGCTATATTGTACAATTCTATTGGTAATGTATTAAAAACAAATTGATCTTTCATAATTTTATTCTGTTACTAATCCGACACTATTCCCTTGCCAATGTTTACAAATAACGATGGAATAGATTCGTAGCAAAATTTCGGTAACCTTACCTTTTTAACATTAATTTACTAAATACCCAAATTTTGTAAATTTGTGGCCAAACTTTTCATTCTTACACTATAATAAAAAAAGGGAATCAAAGACAAAATTTTACCTCTATTAAAGAATATTTCTTCATTAGAATGCCTTTTTTACTAATGAAATTCCATCTCTGATATGAAATCCTATCATAAGAATATTATAAGAATTAATTAAATAAAATTGAAATTTAAATAATTTGTAGCTAATGGATCTAACAATAATGGATTCCCAACTCAAAAACATTTTATTACTCATCGAATTCTATCTCTAAAAGTTTTTCGTCAATAATGGATCATTCCTTCTCTAAAAATATAACCATGGAATTCTTACTATGAAATTCTATTAGAAATATAGTTTAAATTTTAATAAAATAAATTTTAATTTAAATATTCAATAGTCAATGGATCTAACAATGACGGAATAATATCTCAAAAACTTTATTACCCATAGAATTTTGTCTCTAAAATTCTTCATCACCTATGGCCTTCTGTCTCTAACGTGAAATTCTGTCAAAAATATGTAATAAATTAATTAAATAAATTGAAATTAAAACATTGCTTCACCAATGGATACAATAGAGACAAAATTCCACCTACGAAGTCTTTATTACCTATAGAATTTTGTCTCTAAAGTTCTTTATCACCCACGGAATTCTATCTTCGAAATGTCTTATTACATACAGGATTCTATTACTAATAAGCAATGAAATTTCACCATTGATATTTTAATTTTTTATTTATTCTATTAATAATTGTTATTTTCTTAATATGTGTAATTAAATATCAATTGAAATGCTCATTATGAAGTCCAAGATCAATTATTCATTATCAAATAACAATACATCAAACATCCATTAAAAAACATTTATATGTTTTAAGAAATGCAATGTCTTGAAAGCAAGCAAAGTTTATACATTTCCAATAACATAAATAAGAGAACAAAATGTAAATTGGAAAGTAATAAAATAATGTAAGTTCTATGAATCACTCTGTCACATTCGATCTTCACAAAAATTAGTGCTTTCTTCTCCTTAGTGTCCATCATTGCATCCAAGCGGAGATAGTCCAATAAAAGCATTTCCAGCAAACATTATAGGATTTGGCATCTTAGTAATTTGAAACATATGGATTGATTTCATCTATAGTTTGTATTAAGTTTTGATTTGACTCCTCTAAGCTTCATAGTTTATCCTTTATAACTATCATTTTTCTTATAGATGATCAAACTTTAGTCAATAAAGTTGGATGTTTAGCTATTAGCCTACAGGCTGGGTGGGATGTTTTTGCAGTACAAACAAAAAAAGGAAAATGAAGTTCTTGTATATAGCAAGGTTCCAAAGCTTTATACATGAGTACCTATAGTTCCCATCCCACCAATTGCATCACACCAAGCTTGTGAGTCAAACTCAAGAAGTAAGATACATCAAAACCATTTTTTTACACATTGATAAAGTATAAGATTCCTACAAGTTTATACATTTTAGAGCCAGATAACATAACAAAAGAAAAAAAAAATTATAAGTATAATAATCACATATATTTAATATTGATAAGTAGGAAACAATTTTGAAATAAAAATCATGTACATTAAAAAATTTTGACATATTATTAACATAATTGCCATGACCATGCTCACATTTGTCAATAAGATTAAACCCCTCTCTGCATGTTGGTTTTCTTTTCAATTGTTTTGCTTATACAAAATTTTGGAATAAGTTATTCGTGATACATACAAGTAAGAGAAATATAAATATGTCATATTCTCTACATGAAGCATAAAAGGAATTGATCCACCTGCATACTTGGTAATGTTTCCATATTTCTCTAAGTCTTAATTTTAATTGTCTTTCTAAGATTGATTTTTCCAGGCTTTAGTATTCCAGAAAATATCAATCAGTTGATCCCAAGTATCAACTCTAATACAATCTACATTATACCTTTTACGCTCTACAAAAAGAGCTCCCTTGTCCGGCTCCTTTTCTTTTTCCATCATTCCTTTAAACTATTCCTTATAGTAATACCCCAAAAATTTTCTACAACCTATTTTTTCTACTAGCCATACAAATTTTTTCTAACTACTTACATAAAGGAATATCTAATTCATAGAAATAGAGCTTATTAAAGGATTTCAAGGGATTGGAGATTAGATCAAGGAGAATATAATTATTGACTAGAAAGATAGCCTGAACTAATATTGCAAGTATGTTTAAATATGATAGAGCATGATAATAATATAATACAGTAGGGTTAGTATCTTAAAATATATATTCACATATAAAGTTTTCATCATTAAATATAAAACTAAGTTTACTAATTTATTTTTCAGTATGTTCATTCAAGTGCTCAATGCTTCACAACAACTAATGCTATTGTTCCTTTGGTAGAATGGTATCATAGTTATCATTGTTAAACCTAGAGTTTTGCTTAACTCAATGCAAGACCATCATCGCCTCAAGACTCAACTAAAACCCATAATTTTTTGTGATTTCTCCTCAAACATTTAAAAATTTTCAAACCATAATCAACTTCAGCATTGATAAGTGCTTGTGCGATATGAATGCAAAGCGTTCATTTCGTATGTTGAGCATTACTTTCCTTGGGTTTTATACTAATTTGTGTGTTTTTATGTTACTTTCGTGCAGGTAGGCTTGTGAGCCCGAGTATGAAGGAAATAAGCCAATGTGGATCGTAATGCAGCGATTTTGGAGGATATCTTGCTAAGGTTCAAACCCGAAGACATAGGTCGAGTGTGAGATGCTAGACTGTGTGCCAACCTCCTCGTATTCTAGTTGGAACATCCATTTGGAGAGACACAAGGGCAGTCACACTCGAGCATTCCGACTTATGCACATAGAACTGTAGCAGCACTGTTCACAGCCGACCGAGAAAACAGGAATTCCGAGAATCCACACGGGCGTGTGGAAATTATCCAAGCCTGTGTGGAAATTCCACATGGGCGTGTGAAAAATCCACAGGCCCGTGTAGTCGCCTGACTCTAGCCCTATTGAAAGCCAATTCAGCCCCGATTTCAGCATTCTTTTCTCCATCTTTTCCCCAACTTGAGAGAGGGCTTCGGCTAGGGTTTTGAGGCGTATTGGCTAAGGTTTTGGAGAGGTTCTATGGCTCCGACATCGTCATTCATTAGGAAGAAGGTTGGTAGGGGAGCTTTCATCGAGGCGTATCCTATATCGGACGAGGGAATACTTGGACGACGAGAAGAGGACTTTCCACAAGATTATCGGCACGACCATCGAGGGGGTTTCTTTATGCATTCATTACTTTGACATTCTATTTCTTTGATTGTACTTAGCTCCATAGAGAGCTAAACCCCTAGTAGATACTTGGGTATTTGTGAACCTTAGGATGTATTTGTTTCATTGAATCTCTATTATTATGCTTTTAATTAATTGATGTTTATTGTGAGTTCCAACCTTGAATGCTTGATTGTATGAACATTTCCCTTGAGTGACACTAGGGCTGAGAGTTCTTGTTGGTAACCTTGTGAGTGAGTGACACACCCCGAGCGTTAGACAAAGCTAGGTTGGAGAGGGTTGAGAGGGTGAGTCAAGAGGTACAGGAGCGTCCCCTTTCGCCTCCAACGTGATAGATTCTACCTCCGTTCCTCGAGTTCTTTGCGGCCATAATAGAGTGAATGGTCTAAGGGATGACTCTCCGCTGGGGCTTAGTTACTGCGTGCAATGGAGTGAAGCGTTGTGGTGATCTTAGTATCTAGGGCTTAATTGTGGTTAAGGACCTTCCACCTGGACCAAAGGGTTAGGTCTATAATTAGAAAGAGATTTATCACTTGGAATCCCTAGAGCTCTTTGCAACTCTATTCGAGTTCGAGGTTGAGAGGTTATCTAATCTCTCCTCCGGGACATGTATAGAGTTAGGCATAGTTGACCTTAGATTTGGGACTGTGTAATTAAGGATTTCCACGACTCACCATTGCATCGATTAGGAAGCCTAATAGAGGATTCTTGCACTTGAAACAATTATCTTAGGTGGAGCATTATCCGAGTACCCCATCTTTATCGATTGCCTTACCTCCACTTGTTATTTTTACTTTTGAGAATTGAATCATTTTCACACTTATCACTACTGATCTTTCACATAGCTAAGAATCGGATTAAGTGTTTTTATTCTGTATTCCCTGTGGATTCGATACTTGCTCATTCGGGATTATTACTTCTACAAACCCGTGTAATTGCGGGATATACGCAAGGGTACCTTGTCAAGTTTTTGGCGCCGTTTCCGGGGAATAGGCGTTTAGAGATACTTTGCACTTTGTTATCTTAGCTATTTCACCATACATTCTATTTCCTATCTTCTTATTTTATCATCGTTCTGATTTCTTTTTCTTTCTTTTTTGGTGCAGCTCCAGGTTATGACCCGAGGGAATCCCTCAATATTGGTTGAAGGAGATCCTGAGCTTGAACGTACACTTAGAAGAAAAGGGAAAGAGCCTGTGCAAGAACAGTCTAATTTAGTTGATTTGGAAGTGGAAGGATCTGGAAACATGGCAGAACAGAACGAGCAACAGCGGACATTATCTGATTATGCCAAACCTTCAGTGTTGGTAACACAATCGAGCATTGTGCATCCCCCGATCACAGCTCAGAACTTTGAGCTGAACCCGGCATTCATTCACATGTTGTAGCAATCCGCACAGTTCAACGGTTTGGCCGATGAGGATCCAAAGTCATGTAGAGAGTTTTCTCGAGGTGTGTGATATGCTAAAGATAAATGGAGTAACGGATGATGCTATCAAGTTAAGAGCCTTCCCATTTTCCCTAAAGGGGAGAGTGAAGCAGTGGCTACACTCATTACCTAGAGCATCGATTACCACATGGGAGGAAATGGTAGAAGCTTTTCTTGCCCGTTATTTCCCTCCTGGAAAAATCTGCAAAGCTTAGGAATGAGATCTCATCCTTTGTTCAGTTGGAATTGGAGTCTCTATTTGAGACATGGGAAAGGTTCAAGGAACTCCTGAGAAAGTGCCCGCGACACGGATTTCCGGAGTGGATGATTGTTCAGACTTTTACAACGGTTTGAATCCGAGTACAAGGCAACTCTTGGATGCGGCAGCAGGAGACACCTTAGGTAGCAAGACCCCCGATGAGGCCCGTCAGTTAATTGAAGAAATGGAGTTAAACAGCTACCAATGGAACGCTAGGGAGAAGAAAAAAGTGGCCGGTCTCCATGAAACAGATGTGGTAACTTCATTGGCCGCTCAAGTGGAGAGTTTGAGTAAGAAGTTAGATCTTCTAACTTCAAAGAGAGTGACGGCCGTGACTAATTGCAACGGGTGTGGTGGAGGACATGCTCCCTCCTATTGCCAGATCTCTATCGGTGATGTTTCTTCCGTGGAGAACGTTGATTTTGTAGGTAATGGCATGAGACCTCAAGGAAACCCATATAACAATACCTACAATTCGGGTTGGAAGAATCATCCCAATTTCTCATGGAGTAATCAGGGTCCACAAAAGGCCATGGGGCCACCGGGTTTCCAACAACAACAACAACAAGCCCCTCAGGTGGAAAACAGAGTCTTAGGTTTGGAAACCCGAATGACTGACTTAGAGAAGCACTTGGCTAGATTTGTGCAATCTGCAAATACAAGGTTTGAATCAGTCGAGGCTACACTTCGGAACCACACCGCTTTTTTGCATAACCTTGAAAATCAGGTGGGGTAAATTGCGAAGTCTCTCTCTGAAAGGCCACATGGAACCTTGCCGAGCAATACAGAGACCAACCCTACAGAGCATGTGAAGGCAATCACTTTGAGAAGCCAAAAGAACACGCACCCGAGGTTATAGAGGTGGAAGAGGGAACAAGCAAAGAGAAAGAGGTGGTACCTCCACCTTTCAAGCCAAGAATCCCTTATCCCTCTAGATTGAAAAATGACCAAGGGGATGAACATTATAAGAAGTTCCTGAGTTTGTTCAAGCAACTCCACATCAATATCCCTTTTGTTGAGGCATTGGCCCAAATGCCTAAGTATGCGAAGTTCTTGAAAGACTTGTTGACTAACAAGAGGAAGTTGGAGGAAAGTGCTTTAGTGATTTTAGATGCTTCATGCTCGGCGGTATTGCAAAAGAACATGCCGAACAAGAAGAAAGACTCGGGAAGCTTCATCATTCCTTGTAATATTGGCAATCTAGGTGAGGAAATGGCATTAGCGGATTCAAGGGTCAGTATCAACGTTATGCCATACACCTTCTTTCAAAAGCTAGGCTTGGGCGAGCCTAGGCCTACTCGGATGACTTTACAACTAGCGGACCGACCAGTGAGTCATCCGAGAGGCATCATTGAAGACGTGCTTGTCAAGGTGGACAAGTACATTTTTTCGGTTGACTTTGTAGTGCTAGACATCGACGAGGATGCAGATGTACCTTTGATACTTGGGAGACCGTTCTTGCAGACTTCCAAAGCATTGATTGATATGGACGGCGGAGGACTCACATTGAGAGTTAGAGATGACAAGCTCACATACCGCCTTGCTGAAGCCATGCGGCATTCTCTTGATTTCGATGATACTTTATACTTTCTAGACACTACTTATGAGATTGTTGATGAATATATACAGGAAATGTCCAATCCAGATCCGTATGAAGGTTTGTTCGACCAAGAGGAGGGACATGAAGATGTAATGATGCTTGGATCGACGGAAGAAGTACCATCTACCCCAGGGATCCTGAAGAAGGTGCTCCGGAAAATGAAGAGGGCTAGGAGACGCCACCGGAAACACTCCAAGGCTGTTGGAGATGTCCGTGAATGGAAGGAGTTGGATGAATCATTGCTAGGTGGTCCCAAGCCCGATAATACACCCTCTACTTTCATTAGAATGTGCACATCATGCTTTCAAGTCATGGGTAAGAGGGCAACCTTCATCTATGAACCCCCGTGAGGTAAGAAAAGGTACGTCAAGCTTAGTGACGTTAAACAAGCGCTTCTTGGGAGGCAACCCAAGTGTTTACTGTTTTTCTTAGTTGAATAATGTAGTGTTTTGCATGAATAAATTGTGGAGTGTTGGTGTCTTGATTTTTAGATGCTTTTGCTGATATTTTCTTGTGGGCTTTGAATATTCATCGTGTGTTTTTATGTGGAATTGGCGAAGTTATGTTGTTTGAGCTTTATTCCATGTTTTTCACTGGTAAAACTTGCATACTAGGCAGGCTCTGAGTGTGTGAACATGTTCAGAAATTTTCTGCAGAGCCTGCAGGTTTTTCTAAGGCATCTAGTGAAGACGCACGGGCGTGTGGAATTTCTGCACGCCCGTGGATGTGTATTGCGAGCTCATCCAGAGAAGGCACAGGGGCGTGCGGCTACCCCTGTGAATGACCATGCGACTGTCACACGCCCGTTGGTAATTTCCACACGAGCGTGTGAATTCCTGCAAAGTTGAGTGGATTATCCCGAGAGCACCCAAGGGCGTGGACTCACCCCTGTGGGCGACCTTTTGGACCACACACGGGTATGGGTAATTTCCACACGCCCGTACGAAATTCTGCAGAGGAGTTCTCTCCATCCCGAGAAAACACAGGGGTGTGTGGCTGCCCTTGTGAGGTGGGCATGTGAATATCCACGCCCGTGCTGAATTTCCGCACGGGCGTGTAGAACACTTGCCAATTTTCTTGGATGTCCAGGGAAGCCACAGGGGCGTGCGGCTGCCCTGCTGGGTCAGGCGCACGGGCGTGGGTATTTTCCGCACGCCCGTGAGAGAGAAGTCAAAGTCGAAGGAGTGTTTTCCAGAGAGCGCACAGGGGCGTGTGTGCGCCCCTGTGGCTCTCTTGTAATGAGGCGCACGGGCGTGGGTATTTTCCGCACGCCCGTGTGAATGCACAGAATTCCAAGAGACGCGATTTTTTCCTTAAAAACCTTGTGAACCATCTCATTCCTCATCTCCAGTCACCTGAAAACTACTTCTGATATCTTCTCGATCGATCACTGTTGTTTTGGAGGATTTTTTTCATCGCATATCGTGTCGATTTTCAGAGTTTTCGCATTTATTTCATCGGTAAACTTTTTTCTTCGCCAACTCTTGTATTTCATGGATTAAATGTCTTCATGAGCATGAATTTTCATTTAAAAATGCATGGTGCATATATAGAAAGCGTGTAGACACGGTTTTAAGTTGAATTCTTGAGAATTGTTGTGCACCCGTGCGGGTTTTTTATGTCCTGCAGGTCCACACGGGCGTGGGTGATTTCCACAAGCCTGTGTGGACTTTTGTAGAATACTGTTTTTGAGCTTCTTTGATCATTTTCCTCTTTTTGTACTCCAGATATGGCACCTCGAGTGAGGAAGAACAAAGTTAAGCGTCTCCGAGTCACCCCACTCGAGCCAGTACACATGGATTTCTCAAATCCCGAGCATCAGACTCGATTTGAGAAACTTTCAGCACTTGGTTTTGGTCAGACTCATTTTGTGGATTTGCAAGTGCTAAGAGATATTCAGCGGGGTAATGAGTTAGCTGATGAGATTGATGAGATGCTAGCAGTAGGAAGCTGGAGGAGACTACTGACGATCAGTGAGCCAGCTTACTGCACATTGACGGTTGAGGTTTTACCGTCTTTTGAGTTTCATCTGATGCATGGGAGATTTGACACTACGGAGGCTATACAGTTTCCGGTATTCGGACATCCATTTTCCATGAGTGTCACTGAGTTTTTGATTCGGATGGGCCTGTACGATGTCGTGTATACAGGTACAGTGGAGTATGGACAGTTACCTGTGGATTTTCCAGTATCAGTGACTCCACATCATGTGTATAGGATTCTGTGTGGCCATGGGGAGTATGAACCGGGGATGTCGAAGGCCACTAGCCTATCCCGGTTGAGCTACAGGTATTTGCACGCGGTTATCAAAAGGTCTGTGTCTGGTCGAGCCGATAACACAGCTGCTCTGACCAGGTAGGATTTGCTCTTCTTATACTCCATGGCCCGCAATGTGCTGATTCACTTGGGGTGCATATTAGCGGATATTCTGAAGTACCAGGGTCAGTCTTCGAGAGTGGGTTTATTATTTGCTGGCCCTTACATCACCAAGCTCATCTTGGGAATAGGTTTAGGGGATGCTTTACGTGGTGCTGAGAGGACATTTGTGCCTACCCCTCTTGCGTTTGAGACGATCAGGATGATGGGGTTGGTACAGAGATGTGGGTCAGGGGTCTATATTATAGCTATAACTACCCTAGAGACCGCCAGGAGCGGAGGAGATACTACGGAGAGTTCCCGACAGATTCCTAAACCCCTCGCATCACAGGGTCCTCGAGCTTATGACCGTATTGAGAGGCTCGAGAGCGATGTGGGTGAGATTTAGACCGAAATAGCGGAGCTCTGAGCTACTCAGGCAGTGCAATACACTAAGATATTAGACCATTTCGACATGATATAGCAGCTACTGATGGGCAGGCCACTGGTCCCCCCACCACCTCCTCCGGCATCTCCCTAACCATTTCTGCCAGCACCCTTCGATTTAGCACCATCAGCATCAGCAGCAGTTGAGCCAGAGGACGACGCCGACACCTGACTTTTATTTCTTTTACTTTTATGCATTTCATTTTAGACTTGTTCACTCAGAAAGGATTACCCTTCTGTGTTTATTTTCATTTTGCATCTCGGGTTGTATTCATTGTCTATCTTTTATATATACTCGAGATATTTTGTTTTTATTGAGCTTCACTAAACCCCCTCGTGTATGCGTACAGATGGTCTTGTCATCATGGGAATTGAGACTTAGTCATGGGCACGGCCAAGGTGCTTCAGCACTTGGCCGTGTGAGCTTTACAACCCGTCGAAACATTACTCCCAAGGACTTAGCTCCATCAAACGCGACAGTCAGAGTCAGGGGAGTATTGTTTTGATTGCTTCTCCCATATCTATTTTTGAATGAAATACATTTTGAGTGAGCTTGCATTTGTACATTGGGGACAATGTACAACTTAAGTGGGGGGGGGGGAGTTTCATAGTGCACACATCTATTTTTTATTGTTCTTGATTGATATACATGCTCACATAGCCAATGGCGGTTCACCTTAGTTACAATGATTGTATTTTTGAGTATATGAGAATTTTTAACATTGAATGTTTTACATGCTCTAGTTCTTGCTTCATTTCTAGGAATTTTTACCCAAACTACACTCAATACACTACTCACTCTTTAAACTCTATTGGAAACTCATGTTCGAAGTTAAAGGGAATAGTTATAGTTGTTTCTTGTGTTAAATTCTGAAAAAAAAAATGAAAAATGAAAAGAAGTAACAAAATAGTTTTATTGTTTATTTGTGCTTATTGGGTGGAAAGAGCTACCACCTATGAAGACTGAAGCTACTTTCATAAGTCGGATACTAGCTATGCCCTAATGAGAGAAAGAGCTATCTCATAGAATGAGTGAAAGCTACCACTCCGGTAGAAAGAGCTACCACCTCCAAAGTATGAAAGCCACCTTAGCGGCCGCTTTGGAAAGGGCTACCTTAGAGGATGTGTGAAGCTACTACCATCTTTGAAATTGTTGTCACTTTTGTAGATAAATAAGTCCCTTGTACTTAGAACTTTGAGGAGTATACCTTGGGTTGTTTTGAGTGAGTTCACACACGTACACGATTTCGGGTTTGTTGTCCTTTTTGATTCAAGTTTTTAGCTAGAGCTTTGATTTTTTTTATTTAATGTTGAAATTTCCCTTACTTGTAGAATGCTTTCTCTGTACACTTTGGTGAACCTAAGGCCAAGCACTTCCAATATTTCCTTCATCTATGCACAGAATGACTAATTTTTGCTTGAGGACAAGAAAAAGCTTAAGTGTGGGGGAGTTTGATAAGTGCTTGTGCGATATGAATGCGAAGCGTTCATTCCTTATGTTGAGCATTACTTTTTTCGGGTTTTTACACTAATTTGTGTGCTTTTATGTTACTTTCGTGCAGGTAGGGTTGTGAGGTCGAGTATGAAGGAAATAAGCCAATGTGGATCGTAATGCACCGATTTTGGAGGATATCTTGCTAAGGTTCAAACGCGAAGACATAGGTCGAGTGTGAGATGCTAGACTGTGTGCCAACCTCCTCGTATTCTAGTTGGAACATCCATTTGGAGGGGCACAAGGGCAGTCACACTCGAGCATTCCGACTTATACACATAGAACAAGAGCTCCACTAACTTGTCTATCATTGAAGAAGCAAGTGATCCATGACGTGAACGTGTGCTCGTTTGCGTTACCCTGATAAAAGTATGGATTCGGGAAGCTATTAAGGCCGGATACTGTAGCAACAATGCAGCAAGGTACTGTAGCAGCATTGTTCACTATCGGCCGAGAAAATAGGAATTTGGAGAATCCACACGGGCGTGTGGAAATTATCCACGCCCGTGTGGAAATTCAACATGGGCATGTGAAAAATCCACAAGCCCGTGTAGTCGCCCGACTCCAGCCCTATTTAAAGATGATTCAGCCCCGATTTCAGCATTCTTTTCTCCATCTTTTCCCCAACTTGAGAGAGGGCTTCGGCTAGTGTTTTAAAGGGTATTGGCTAAGGTTTTAGAGAGGTTCTACGGCTCCGACATTATCATTTCTTAGGAATAAGGTTGGTAGGGGAGCTTCCGTCGAGGCGTATCCTATACCGGAGGAGGGAATCCTTGGACGACAGGTAGAGGACTTTCCACAAGACCATCGACACGACCATCGAGGGGGTTTCTTTATGGATTCATTACTTTTACATTCTATTTCTTTGATTGTACTTAGCTCCATGGAGAGCTAAACCCCTAATGGGTACTTGGGTATTTGTGAACCCTAGGATGTATTTGTTTAATTGAATCTCTTTATTATGCTTTCAATTAATTGATGTTTATTGTGAGTTCCAACCTTGAATGCTTGATTGTATGAACATTTCCCCTAGAGTGACACTAGGGTTGAGAGTTCTTGTTGGTAACCTTGTGAGTGAGTGACACACCCTGAGCGTTAGACAAACCTAGGTTGGAGAGGGTTGAGAGGGTGAGTCGAGAGGTACAGGAGCGTCCCCTTTCCCCTCCGATGTGATAGATTCTACCTCTGTTCCTCAAGTTCTTTGCGGCCATAATAGAGTGAATGGTCTAAAGGATGACCCTCCGTTGGGGCTTAGTTGCGCGTGCAACGGAGTGAAGCGTTGAGGTGATCTTAGTATCTAGGGCTTAATTGTGGTTAAGGACCTTCCACCTGGACCAAAGGGTTAAATCTATAATTAGGAAGAAATTTATCACTTGGAATCCCTAGAGCTCTTTGCAACTCTATTCGAGTGCGAGGTTGAGAGGTTATCTAATCTCTCCTCCGGGACATGTATAGAGTTAGGCATAGTTGACCATAGATTTGGGACTATGTAATTAAGGATTTCCATGACTCACCATTGCATCGATTAGGAAGCATAATAGAGGGTTCTTGCACTTGAAACAATTATCTTAGGGGGAGCATTATCCGAGTAGCCCATCTTTATCAATTGCCTTACCTCCTCCTTTTCTCGTGCTCTCTTACTTGTTGTTTTTACTTTTGAGAATTGAATCATTTTCACACTTATCACTACTGATCTTTCACATAGCTAAAAATCGGATTAAGTGTTTTTATTCCATATTCCCTGTGGATTCGATACCCGCTCAACCGGGATTATTACTTCGACAAACCCTTGCACTTGAGGGATATACGCAAAGGGACCCTGTCAAGAATCATCCCAACGGGAGGCCATTTCTGGTTTTGCTTTTCTCTTCTTCACAAAATATCACAAATTTTATTTTAGATCTTGAACCCAATTCCCGACTCTTCTCTCTTTTGCTCCTGATCTCTTCGATCTCTCATTGCTCGAATCCATGGATGCGCTGAGGAAGCAGCCCACCGGGCTCCAGTGAACATGTCGCCAGGCAGCAGCAGTCTTCTAATCCCATTAAATCTATTTTTTTTAATTCTTGATTTATTGTATTTGTTATCATGTTGATTGGATTTAGGTTTTGGTTGTAGTTCAGGGAGGATTTGCGGGAAATTAGAGTGGCCATTGGTGGGTTCGATTGTTATGACATTTTATATGGCCAAGGATTTATAGGTTTGGGTCAATCGAGATTGATTTTGCTAATTTTTATGTTCAATGGAGCTCGGAAGGGGATGATAGAGTGAGTTTTTTCTCCTTGATGACAAGAGATTTTTAATTTGCGTTAGGTGCAAACCCTATGTTGCAAGTTTTCATGTTCTTGAAACCTAATTTTATAATGGACAAGCTTGTGGTGAAGTTAGCAAAGTTGATGGTTTGATCCTTTTATGTCACCTGCCAGTGTAATATTTAGCAAACCTGTGCTATTAGAGTCATTTCTTGGTTGTTGTTTTGAGGCTCTCTGAAGACTTCCATTGGTCTTCATCATCCTAAATTCCATTCTCTATTTTATGTTAATTGGATGACATATGTTTTGGTGCGGTGTTTTACAATGCAAGCTACTTTTGCTTATTGAGTTCTATATGTCAGTGGATCTTTGCTTCTTAGCATGTGTAGATGATTCTATATAAATAATTCATTATGAAACATCAACCATATTGTTAAATCGACTATGGTTGATTATGTTCCTTACCCAAGGCGTGTTCAAGCGCATGAATGTTCTAGTCTTCTTAGTCTTCGCAACTGCATTTATTTTGAGCATGTAAATTATTTAAAGTAGGAAGTTTATTGGAGTTAATACATAATCATTTCAATTTGTTTTGAGTGACATTGAAGAGCTTGGCACTTCTTTGATTTCAATAAGCATGGAAAGTCATCTCTATGGTTACTGGAGAATATCCTTTTTAATATCGGCCTTCTGGTTAAGTTAATTCATATTGATTGACTTAATGATCACCAATTTCTTGCTTTCTTCTTGTTGTTTGTTGAATTTTAGTACATCTTGTGCTGTATCTTTTTATCTTCTTATGTATAGAAGACTACCTAGATGCACCCAAGAAATTTAAAGAATTAGAGTGTATCCTAACATTTTCTTCATGGACAAAAAAAATCCTTAGTGTGGAAAAGTGAACCATTCTTACAACCTTTTCACATTTCAATTTCTAGACATCCCTAGTCAATAGCATCTACTTTTCTCCCTTGTCTTTCTCATCTGTTCTTCCCTTGAGACCGCTCCTAATTATTGTGGATAAATTTTTTAGTTCAAATTTTTAGTAAGAAGCATTTAACTTTCATGCACTTCATTAATGGATATCTTGAGAAAGGATGGGGCTAGCCATGGGACATCAAATGCATTACAAATGTATGATCACTATGCTTGAACTAGGTTATTTCATTTCAAGACATTTATACACAACTTCTATAGCTAAGCTGGTTCCTTAGTTTCACTTACCTAAAACTTTATAACATTACCTTAACGGACGTGACGTTAAGTGACCTTGTAACCTTTATGGACTTTTGTTTTCATACGTTCTTGGAGCAAGAGACTTGTTGGCAACAACAAGAATGATAGTTTATTTTTCTGCACTTTTGTCAGAAATACCCCTCAAAAAAAGTCCTTCCTTTTTCTGACAACATTAGATAGTTTATTTTTCTGCACTTTTGTCAGAAATACCCCTCAATAATTTTAAACTGAATTAAAAAAATAATAAACAACAAAGTAAGATATTAAATATTAACAACAAATATTAAACAAAAACGTTATATTTTAAATGAAAATTTGTGTAGTTACACGTAAACACACAATGTTAAATAAAAAATTTAATTAATAAACAAGAAGTACATTTTATAAGGGGGGAAAATTTGGATTTTTTAAATAAAATAAACTGTTGTAGAGATTGAAAGATAAGTAAACTAAAAATGGAGGGAGTGCCGAGGAAATTGAAATGTCAGAGAGAGTGTTAGGGATATTTGAAAAGTTACAAGAACTAATAAATAATTTTCCTTTAATTTAATATTTATATTTGATATAATTTCAATTTTCAATAGAATGGATCATTTTCTGCATTAATAATAATAATAATAAGTCATAAATTAACTTCCAAAATAATAATAATAATAATCATATTTGCATTCAACTTCCATGGTCTTTTTTTTTTTTTTAAGTACAGCTACCTCCGCAAAACTGATTAATAAACCATGAACTATTATGTTTGCTGGTACTGGTTTAGACAAATACAACAACATTGCAACTGCACAAAACATGCATGTTAACCAGGCATAGTTCAACACCATTTGTATGTAAAATCATTCACTATCATGTATAAAGTTTTTCCCCCAAAAATACATTGTTCTCAACAAAGAAATTCATTATTCTCAAGTATAATGTGCAAGTTAAAAAAAAGAACCTATTAAAGCCTATATCAAATACTTTTGTAACATTGTAATTTTTCAGTTAGATCTCCATGTGGAGTTCTATTTTGACTGAATTTGTCTAGGGCAAAATTGAATTTATCATTTCATCAATATTTTCCCTTAGACTCATTTACAGGAAAGTGACCAACCTTCAGGAAGTTTCTCAAGGGGTTTGTTGGGAGGAAAGTGAATTGGTGTTTGTTTTTGGAGGAATTTTTACAGTTTTGAGACCACTTCAAATGCTTCTTAATCACATAAATGGTCTGCCTAGGAATTGCCATCCATGAGGCTTCATCTGCCTCATCAACTTAAGCTGTTCTCTTTGGAATTTTTGGTTTGCAAATCATAAGCCTTCTCACCATCCAAGACCATAACTGCATTTGAACATGAAAGGTAAGCAACAGACTTCCTAAGGAAGAATGATAGCTACAAGTTTGCATATTCACTGCACTTTCTACACCAATCTAGACAAAGGTAAACAACAAACTTCTAAGGTCTAACAAACAGAACAAGTCGGGAACAAATCTAAGAAGTAATGCGGTCCAAGTAATAGAAATGCAAGCTTCAATGCTGACATTTCTTGAATTAAAAATTTTTGTATTTCTTCGTGTTCGGCATTGTACTTGTGTTTCATCTGCCAATCACAAGCATAATTACTTATGTTAGAAATTCAAACTCTGGATAAAATGAAACTTAGAAAATATAATGCAGTCTAAAAGTTTAACAACAAAATACAAATAGAAAATAAGTATCTTATAGATGACAAAGGGGAAAAATCACGCGTAATGTTCTTCTTGGTTAATGCTCTTCATTTAATTTTGGGCAAATAATACCATTAATTTTTGTTTTGTACATATTCATTTTCAATCCCTTGCCATTTTTACATGATACATCAAATATTTAAAATGAGTTCTAAAAGTAGGGTTTAAACCTATGTAATAATGACTATGGCTGAAAAATGTTATCCTTACAAAATCTTTCACAAATTCAAGTAATAATATGAGCAAGCACTAGCACAAGTTACATAAGAAATAAATATGGGTAATTTACTATCACATCAACCAACATAAGACAAACCAAACCTATAAACTGATAAATAGAAAGTACCAATGTCCATAATAGAGAATTCACAAGGAAGTAAACCATTGGCAACATGATCAGTTATTTCATGGCATCAAATGAGTGTTTATAGACGTCCTAACTTACTTCAAGCATTTGAAAAGGTGAAAATATTTCAATTAGATTTTCTAAGATTAATCCTCTCAATAATAACATAGTCGGTCATCACAAATTTCAAATTTGGAGGTAATAAAAAAAAATAATATTGAACTCATCCTTTCTCAAATGATTAAACAATAAAAAGCAGCTTCTTCATTTGATAGAATTTTTTCCTCAACTCTCAGGGTGTTAAGGTAGATGAAGACAAGATCAAAGTGGTACGTGAGTGGGCAACACCCCAAAATCGTGAGCCAAGTGAGAAGCTTTCTAAGACTTGTGGGCTTTTACCATTGGTTCGTGAAGGATTTCAGCACCATTGCCGCCCCAATCAATGAATTGATAAAGAAATAAGTTCCATTCAAATGGGGGATAGCACAAGAAAAGGCATTTCAAAAATTGAAAGACAAATTGGCATCCACACCACTACTAGCACTTCCTGACTTTAGTAAGACTTTTGTAGTAGAATGTGATGCAAGTGGTGTAGGTATTGGCGGGGTGCTTATGCAAGAAGGTAGGCCCATTGCTTATTTTAGTAAGAAGTTAAGTGGTCCAGCTCTAAATTATTCTGTTTATGATAAGAGTTGTATCCGCTTGTGAAGGCTTTGGAAACTTGGCAACATTACTTATGGGCTAAAGAATTTGTGATACATTCAGACCATGAATCATTGAAGCATATTAAGGGTCAATTGAAACTAAACATAGACATGCAAAATGGAGTGAATTCATTGAGTCTTTTCCTTACATTGTCAAGTACAAGAAAGGGAAGGATAACCTTGTAGCTGACGCGTTGTCTAGGCGCCATGCTCTAATGTCCCAACTATATGCTAAAATTTTGGGTTTAGAGAGCATTAAAGAGTTATATACTAAAGATTCATACTTTGCTGAACCATACTCTAAATGTAGTAAAGGAAAAGGTTGGGAAAAATTTCACTTGCAAGATGGTTTCTTGTTTCGAACTAACAAATTGTGTATACCAGTTTACTCTATTCGCTTATTACTCTTGCAAGAAGCTCATAGAGATTGTCTGATGGGCCACTTTTGTGCCAAGAAGACAAAATGTGCTGATCTACCTTTTATTTTGGCCAAATATGAGGCATGACGTTGAGCGCTATGTCTAGCGATGCAAGATGTTATACAAAGCTAAGTCTTGTTTAAAACCTCATGAATTGTATACTCCCTTACCTATTCCTATTGTACCATGGGAAGATATTTTTCTGGATTTTGTTCTTGGATTACCACAGACTAAGAGGGGAAGGGATTCAATATTTGTGGTAGTTGATAGGTTTAGCAATATAGCTCATTTTATTCCCTATTATAAGAGCGCTGATGCTTCACATGATGCTGATCTATTTTTCAGGGAACTGATATGACTACATGGTGTGCCACAAACCATTGTCTCAAATTGTGATACCAAGTTCTTGAGTTATTTTTGGAAAACCTTGTGGGGGAAGCTAGGAACCAAGCTATTAATCTCCACTATGTGTCACCCCCAAACAGATGTGCAAATAGAAGTTGTGAACCGCACACTATCTATGATATTAAGAATCATTTTAAAGAAGAATTTAAAGATGTGGGAGGAGTGTCTTCCACATGTTGAATTCGCTTATAACAGGGCCATACATTCCACCACTAAACTTTGTCAAAATTGTATATAGCATTGAATAACAAATATCTCAGGTGCATTGTTATCCATACATGGTTTAAGAAATAAAACACAACATAAAAGACGAAAATCATTACAAACCAAAAACAGTATGATGTTTGACCTGCCCATACAGTTAGAACAGATGCTACGGATGTTCCAAAGGTAATCACCACCCGATGCTTCTCAAATACTTCCTAGAGCAAAGAATATGCAAAAATGAACATCATTTAGGTAAATCAACAAAAGAACTCCAACAGATCCAATCCAATAATATAATCATGTATCATCTCATATGGCAAAGCACAAGTCAGCAGCTGAAATAAAAAGGTTAGGCAAACTATAAAAGTTAGCTCTTTTATCATAATTAGGTTTGGCACAACCATAGTTGTTAGAGACTTAAGCGCATCTAGGCACCTATTAAAAAAATTAAAACTTATTTTTCATGCTATATGTTTTTAACTTTTAGAATGTTCCAAAGATTAATATCATAAAAGACAAAACATACACAATAACATGCAAAATAATTTTCAAATATTCCATACAAAATGCAATAACATGATATAATGCATGCATCAAGTCCTAAGTTCTAACTCGAATAATAAAATTTGGTGACTATCATCAAAAACATCAAGTTGATCATCGTTATCATCACTACTAACATTGATAAGTGCTTGTGTATACATATTATTGAGCATGTTTTACTTATAATGAGCATTACTTTTATCGGGTTTTATGGCTCATTCGTGTGTTTTTGTGTTCTTTTGTGCATTGAGGGTTGTGTTGGCAGTATAAGAAGAAAGGAAGCAAAAATAGGTCATGAAGGCAGATTTTGAAGTTTCTCTTATATGGAACAAGTGTCATGACATGAGCCGTGATTAAACACATGAGGGTGTGTGCCAACTTCCACAAATGTGCAAGTCTATCGACAAATTGGAAGGGCACAAAGGCAGTCATAAAATCATGTTCCAGCTTGTACAGAGTTGTTGAGAGTGTCATTTGACATGACTTACCCCACTGGTGTGTGCCCAACTGTGTGACCTCAATGGAACAAAAGGCATTCGGGGATCACTGTAGCTGTTACAGTTCACAAAATCAAAATTTTGAAAATAAGAGAATCCACATGCTCGTGTGAAAAATCCACAATGTCATGTGAAATCCCAATTTCAGCATTATAAATATCCGCCTCAAAGAGTTATTTGGAAGTTTTTTTTCTATCTTTTGGAGAGAGCTCAGCTAGGGTATGGAGGAGGTTTTCGCCAGGTTTAGTAGCATTTCTAGCAGATTCAACATCAATTTCCTTTAAAGGAGAGTTATTGGGGTAGCTTTCGACGGCATTGTTTCCGCGAGGTGTACCCTAGGTTTGACGGAGGAGTCATTGTAGAAGGAGAAACGGCTCTTGAAGATCATCATCACAGAAAACAAGGGTGTTATTCTTATGGATAGTTTGCATTTATCTTTGATTTATTAATTGATTTTGTATTGCTCCATGGAGACCTAAACCCCTAGTGGATGCTCAGACTTGTAAACCCTAGGATGATTTTTTTTTATTGACTTTTATTATGTTTCTTTTAATTGAGTTTTTAATTGATTTCCAATCTTGAAAGCTTATTGTTTGATTTTCAATTAGAGTGAAACTAGGGTTGAGAATCTATCTAGCCACCCTTTTGACGAGTGGCCATCACCATTACGGTTAGACTTAGCAAGATTGAAGAGGGTTCAGAGGGGCGTCCCTTTTCCCTTCTAATATGATTTATCCTATCTCCATATTTCAAGAATTCTTTGCAATCACAATAGAGTAAAGTGTTGATAGTTCTCCTCCACTAGGCCTTAATTGTGCAGGCACAATAGAGTGAAGTGTGAGAGATCCCTTACGCTGGGGCTTAGTTGTGATTAGGGATCTTTCGCCTTGACCAAAGGGTTAGATCTAGATTTTGGGAAAAGGATTTATCACTTGGAGTCCCTAGAACCCCAAGCAGTCCCACCCAGTATGAGATGTTGAGATTATTCCTTTCCGTCATGGCATACGTAGAGGGCAAGTCACAGTTGACCTTAGATTTGGGAATGTGTACTTTTGGATTTCCACAACTTTTTAGATGTCAATTAGGGAAGCATATTATTAGTCTTGTAGTTGAAACAATAGTCGTAGGGGAAGTACTTTCCAAGTCCTCCTCTTTATCATTGAATATTTCTTCCTCTTTACCCTTTATTTATTTTTCTTGCTATTCTATTTCATTAACATCTTAAATACAATCACCAATTAATCATCACCTTAGCTAACTAACAATACCATTTGTTTCTAGAGTCTATTGCCTAAAGATTCGACTACCCACTACTTATGTACTTTATTACTTCGACATCCATGCACTTGTATTGCATACGCAAGGGTGTGTCATGTTTTTGGTGCCATTGCCGTGGAATAGGGGATTTTGAAACATTTATATTTTGGTATTTTAGCTATTCATCATTTAGTCTATTTCACACTTTCTTATTATTCCATTGTTCTGATTTGTTTTTCTTTTCTTGATTTTAGCTCCAGGTTTTGACTCGAGGAAACCCTTCGATATTAGTTGAAGGTGATCCAGAGATTGAGTAGAGAATTCGTAAATGGGTACAAGAACTTTCATAAGAATAGAGCTATCAAGCTGAGATAGAAGTTAAAGGATCTTATAATATTGCTGAGTAAAATGAGCAACAAAGGACACTCTCTAATTATGCAAGACCCACAGTTCTTGGCACGTAGTTTTGTATTGTTAGGCCACCGATTACAGTTCAGAGTTTTGAGCTCAAGTCAGGCTTTACCCAAATGGTGTAGTAGTCAGCACAGTTCAATGGTTTGGCCTACTAGGATTCAAATAATCACATCATGAATTTTTTTAGAAGTGTACGACATGCTCAAGATTAATGGGGTTATAGATGATGCCATATGGTTGAGGGCCTTCCCATTTTCCTTAAAGGGGAGAGCAAAATAGTGGTTGCACTCATTACCTCGAGCGTCGATTACTACATGGGAAGAGATGTTGGAAGCTTTTCTTGCTCAGTACTTCCCTCTTGGAAAATTTGTGAAGCTTAAGAATGAGATATCTTCCTTTATGCAAATGGAATTGGAGTCACTTTTTGAGACATGGGAAAGATTCAAGGATCTCCTATGGAAATGTCCCCAACATGGGTTCCCCGAGTGGATGATTGTCCAAACCTTCTACAAAGGGTTGAATCCAAGTACAAAACAGTTATTAGACACTACAGCAAAAGGGTAACTTAGGAAGTAAAACCCCAAAAGCCATCCAATAACTCATAAAAGAGATGGCTATGACCAGTTATCAATGGAGTGCTCATAAAAGAAAAGAAGATAGCCGGTCTTCATAAGATTGATGCAATCACATCCTTAGCAGCCCAAGTGGAAGCATTGAGCAAGAAGTTAGACACTCTAACTTCTCCAAGAGTGCCAGTAGTGATGAACTGTGACACACCCCTTGCGTGTGTACACCGCAAGTGCATGGGTTGCCAAAGTAATAAAGTACCCAACAGGTGGGCAGTCAAATCTATAGGGAATAGATGTTTAAAAATAAGAAGTAATACTACTTAGTTAAAGTGAAAATCAATTTGGTGATTGTGATTCAAACTATTAATGAAAATAAAAAGAGAAAAAAGAGAGTAAGCAAGAGTAATAGGAAAGGTAATCAATGGTAAAGTCGGGTACTCGGACAATGCTCACCCTAGGACTATTGTTTCAAGTGCAAGACTAATATTATGCTTCTCTAATCAAAGTTTAATGAGTTGTGGAAATTCAATGACACATGTTGCAAAACCTAAGGTCAACCGTAACTAGCCCTCAACACTATGCCCTAGCGGAAATGGACTGCTTAAGATTCTAGGGACTTCAAGTGATAAACCCTATTCCCTAATTTAGATGAAACCTTTTTGTCCAGGTGAAAGATCCCTAACCATAACTAAGCCCCAGCACTAAGGATATCTCAACACTTCACTCTGTCGCTCACGCAACTAAACCCCAATGGAGAAGGTCTCTTAACACTTCACTCTATCATGATCGCAAAAAAATCTTGGAACAAGGAGGTAGGATAAATCATGTCAGAGGGGCAAAGGGGATGTTTTGCTACCTCTCGACTCACCCTCTCAACCCTCTTCAATCTTGCTAAGTTTAACCAAATGAATCTGTCACTCATTCAAAAGGTTACCTAGATAAATTCTCAACCCTAGTGTGACTCTAAGGGAAAATCAAACCAATAAGCACATAAGATTAAAATTTAATTAAAACATCAATTAAAAGAAACATAATAGATGTTCATGAAACAAAGTCATCCTAGGGTTTACAAATCCAAGTACCCGATAGGGGTTTTGCTCTCCATGGAGCAATACAAAATCAAATATAGAGTCAAAATTAAATGCAAAAACTTCATAAAGATAACCCCCTTGCTTTCCTTGGTGATTGTCTAAAAGAGCCGCTTCTTCTTCTCCAAAGATTCCTCCATCGAGCCTAGGGCACACCTCACCAACTCAATGTCATCAAAACCTACCCCAATAACACTCATTCGAAGGAGGTTGATATCAAAAGCCATAGAAATGCTCCAAAATCCCATAAAAAATCTCTCCAAGCCCTAGTTGCGCTCTTCCCAAAAGATAAGCAAAAGATCCCCAAAATAACTCTTTGAAGCGGTATTTAGATGGCTGAAATCGGGATTTCACATGCCCCTTTCGAAATTTCACACGGACGTGTGGATTTCCAGGTTCTTCATTTTTGCACATAGAAAAATACTACAGTAAAATGCTACAGCATTCCTGAAATCATCTTCTTCCATCGAGGCCACATGGTCTGCTGGCACACATCCATGTGGTAGATCATGTCACATTCTCTCTTTTAAACATGTTGACGAAGCTCTTGAAAATGTTACGCAAGTTGGGGCATGTGTGTGACTGCCTTTGTGCCCCTCTAATTTATAGGTTTACTTGCACACTTTTAGAGGTTAGCACACACCCACATGCATATGATCACAACTTGTGCCTTGATCCTTGTTTGATGCAAGAGATTCCTCAAAAATCACGTTCACGATCCATTTTTGCTTCCTTCCATCACAATTTGTCTCCACAACCCTAGATGCACAAAAGAACACAAATACACATGAATAAACCATAAAAACTGATAAAAGTGATGCTCAATGTAAGAAAAGTATACTTAATAATACTTATACACAAGCACTTATCAATCTATGATGGATGTGGAGATAGACATAACACAGCATATTGTCCCATTTCCATTAGTGGCGCAACACCTATTAAGGTATTGGATTTTGTAGGGAAAGCTGTGAGAGGACAAGGCAACCCATACAGTAGCACATTCAATCCGAGGTGGAGAAATCACCCGAACTTCTCTTAGAGCAATCAAGGGGCAGTCTAAACCTATAGAATGACCAAGTTTTCACCAACCACAAGCTCCAAATTTGGACAATAGAGTTTTAGGTCTAGAGAATCGGATGACAGATTGGGAAAAGACATTAACTAAGTTTAATCTAAACCTCTGACACACGCTATCAAGGCTTGGAGACTACACTTCACAACCACACTTCATCTTTGCACAATTTAGAAAATCAAGTGGGGTAGATTGCGAAGTCACTTTCGGAGAGACTTCATGGGAGTCTACCTAGCAACACTGAGACCAACCTGAGGGAACAGCTGAAAGAAATCACTTTGAGGAGTGGCTGCGAACTCGAGAATAAGCTTCCAGCAGAGAAAGATGCTCATGAATCACCCAAGGAGAAAAAAATCAAGAGAAAAGATAAAGACAAGGAGGTGGCATGCCACCTTACAAATTTTGTGGTTACAAAGATAAAGACATCTGAGGGTTATTGTTGAAGACATACTTATCAAGGTGGACAAGTATATATTTCCTACAGATTTTGTGGTACTTGATGTGGATGAGGATGTTGAGGATCATTGATACTTGGGAGATTATTCTTACACACCTCCAAGGCTTTTACTGATATAGACGATGGGGAAATGACACTAAGGATCGGGGATGAGAAGTTGACTTATCGCCTCGCCAAAGCTATGCGACATTCTCTTGATTTTGATTACACCTTGTATTTTCTTGATACCATTGATGAGCTAATTGATGATTATGTGTAGGAAATGCTATTTCCTGATCCATTTGAAGGATAGCTAGAACAAGAGAGAGAGAATGAATAAGTTTCATCATTTCCTATAATGGAAAAGGTCCATCGAGCTACCCCGGGGATTATGAAGCAATTTGCTCAATAAGCTAATTAACTTGAGACGTCGCCTCAAGAAACATTCCAACACTTCTAGGGATAAGAAAACACATGCTAATAGTGATACTTCCTCATTCGGGAATAAGTTCTGTCACTTTACCTCTAACTTGAAAAATTTAAGTTCATCATGCTTTAAGCTTGCAGGTAAAAGGACATCTTGGCCATATGAACCACCTTGAAGTAAGCATCAAGTACGTCAAGTTAAGGGACATAAAAACAAGCGCTTCTTGGGAGGCAACCCAAGGTTCCTTTGTTTTTCTAGGTTCTAGTTTTATTTTTTTGCAATAATAATAGTCATAGTGTCGATGTTTATAATAATATGGTTGTTGTGTTGTTCTTATTGATCTTTGGTGTGTTATCGTGGTTTAATGCTAATGGCGAGGTTTAGAATGTATGATTATGTGTTCACAGGAATATGGTTAGTTCTATTCTTCATTTTAAAGTTTCTTCATTTTAAAGTTTCTTCACATCATAATATTATTTTAGAAGTTTTTTGCAAAATCTGTATTTTTGAACTAATCCATGAAATTCACACCGGGCATGTGGAATATCCACACCGCCGTGTGTTTGCGTTCAGAATGATTTTTTTTCCCATCCTGAAAACGCACAGGGTCGTGTAGATGCCCTTGTGACCTCCCCTGTGAATCCAGACGAGCATGTGGAATATCCACACGGCCGTGAGGATTTGCTCAGGAAATTTTTTGCAATCTAGAGAATACACAGGGGCGTGTGAGTGGCCCTATGGCCTCTACTGTAATTCTCCAGGTCGCACACACGGGCATGTGGAAATTACCCATGCCCATGGGAATTTTTCCTGAGGCTAGGTTACGATTTAGAGATTCACAGAGATGTGTGGATTCCCCTTTAACTACCCCTATGCGAGACACAGGGCGTGAGGCTTATCCACACACCCGTGTGGACGATTAAAACTTAGGAAGATGCGTGTCTCTTTATATTTCATTTCGTATCTCTTCATTTTAACCCTCTCCACACACAAGGATTGCGCCTCCTCTCTCTCTCCCAAACTTTTCCCCTTTGTTTAAAGGTTTGTGGGCTATTTCCGAGCTATCATTCAAGGTTTAGACTTCATCTTCTCCGGTAAGCTCTTTCATGTTCCTTTGTCTTGCCATTGTTTTGTTTCTTTGATTTATTGGATCTATTTGGCATGAGTTTGTATGGTTTATCTGTTCATGCTTTTATTTAGGTTGCAAGTTGTTTGTGAGAGTTTTTATAGAGAGATGGGGTGCAGGTATGGCGTTTTCACCATTCTCGATTATCCACAGGGGCATGGGTCGTAACCACACGGGCGTGTTGAATCTTACAGAGCTATTTTTAAAAACAAATTTGATCGTTCTCTTTTGTCTTTCGCAGGAATGGCTTCCCTATACCAAGAGACTAGCTAGCAAGAGTCCTTATGACACTTCTCTAGAGGAGGTAGAGTTTGTAGTAACTGAGCATTAAGTAAGATTTGAGCGTCTTTCGAAGTTCAAATTTGGACAGTCGCGAGTTGCTGATCTATGAGCGTTAGAGGAGATTGAGTTGGGTGATGATATGGCCCAGGAGGTTCATGAGCCTCTCTCTCTGTGGGTGGTTGGTAGAGACTTCTCTCTATCAGGGATCTGGCTATTCGTACCCTTACTTTGGAGGTTCTTGTATCATTTGAGTTTGATCGATCTTATTCTAGTCTCAGTCAGATGGACATGATTCATTTTTGTATCTTTGGACAGTACCATAGTAAGAGTTTGACGTTCCTCTTGGACTGACTCCACAGCATGTATACCGTATGTTGTGCAGTGATAGCCAGTATGAGCCAAGGGTTTCCAAGGCTACCTGCCTTATTCGTCCGTCATACAGATATATCCACTGTTTATACATAAATAATATAACGCATGTCCTAATAAAATTCAATGTCTTAATGGAAACCAAATTACAATTTAATTTAAATTCTAATATATTCTAATCATAGATATATTTAGAATTAAAATTTAAATGTCCTAATCTTAATCTTAATAGATTATTTGGTTGTCTTGGACTAAAATGCACATTCCAAGGTAAATACAAAATACAAATTACAAGATTGCCCTTGAGAACATATCTCGAGGCATAAATGCAAAATTACAAGATTACCCTTGAGAACACATATCTCGAGGTAATCTCAAATCTTAGGATAGCGAAACACATATCCCGAGGCAATCCTAAATTTCATATAACCTGAGAACAGATCTCGAGGCAACTTGAGGAATGTAAATCCCGAGGCACACCAACACATATCTCGAGGCAAATTGGGTTAATTGAAATTAAAAATAATAATAATAATGGTAATAATAATAAAAAAATTTAATAAATAAAATTATTATTAAAAAATAATAACAATTCAAAATTTCAAATTTGAAATTAAGGAGAATAAAAAAATAATAATAATAAGTTAAATTAAAATAAAAATTTTAATTAAAGAATTTTGAATTGACCATGTAAGAATGAAGAAAAAATTTGTTTTAAAAGGGATTTAAAATAAAAAAAATTTAAAATTTCAATTTTTAAATTTGAGATTAATTAAAAAATAATAATATAAAAAAATTACTAAAAATAAAAATAATAACCAAAATAATAATAATAAAAATTTAATTCAAAGAAAAAAATTAAAGAAAAAAATTTTTAACTAAAAAAAGAAAAATTAATTAATTATTTAAAATAAAAATTTGATCCTATCCAATCCGTTGTTAGGGAGAGATCGGGATTAGGATAAGAATGGGAAATTGAAGCTTTTAAAAGAAGAAAAAAAGATCTGATGAAGAGGAAGGAAGCGGAAGCAAAAAAAAGGAAGAATTAAAAAAAAACTAGAAAAAAAAAGGTTCGCTCTCTCTTGCTTATTGAGATAAATATGTATATATATATATATATAAAGAAGAGGTCGCTGTCGCTGCTCATCGCCGTTGCCACTGTTCACCGCCGGGGCATGCTTGAATGGCTGAGATAATGCGGCCAAGCATGCCTTCCTTCAAGCACGCCTCACATTGCCGCCGCCTCCTTGCTCCTCTACTTATCTCGCTCTCTCTTTCTCATTCTTCACCTTGGATCAAGTGTGAGGTTGTGGGAACAAGAGGAGACGCATCGATCTTGCACTGTTGGTTTAGCAAATCATGGCAAATCAAGTACATCACCCATTTGTCATTCAAAAGGTTGCGGGTCAGTACCAGATTAGCTCTGGCTTTTCTCGAGATTTGAAGGCTTGCCAAAGCTTTTATGCCCTTTCACGTATGCAAGGCACTTCACAACCGGGAATTATGTTAATGGGCACTGGAGAATCCTTTGATGCAGCCGTAAAAGGCAACCTGTGACCTTTCAATGGTGCCGTCGGTCTTACCTGTCTTTGCTCATGCACCTGCAAAGAAGGGTTTTGCTAGCTTTGCCATAGACTTTCTCATGAGTGGGGTGTGTGCTGCTGTTTCGAAGACAGTGGCAGCTCCTATTGAACGTGTGAATCTTCTTATCCAAAATCAGGATGAAATGATCAAGGCCAGTCGTCTTTCTGAGCCTTACAAGGGAATCTCATATTGCTTTGCTCGCACGATCAAGGATGAAGGTTTTGCTTCATTATGGAGGGGAAATATTGCAAATGTGATTCGTTATATCCCAACTCAGGCATTGAATTTTGCATTCAAAGATTACTTCAAGAGACTGTTTAACTTCAAGAAAGACAAGGATGGGTACTGGAAATGGTTTGCCAGCAACCTGGCATCCGGTGGCACAGCTGGTGCTTCTTCCCTATTATTTGTTTACTCCCTCGACTATGCTCGTACCCGTCTAGCCAATGATTCCAAAGCCGCAATGAATGGCGGGGAAAGGAAATTCAATGGCCTCATTGATGTCAACCGGAAAACTCTGAAATTTGATGGCATTGCTGGTATGTACCGTGGTTTCAACATCTCATGTGTTGGAATCATTGTTTATCGTGGTCTCTACTTCGGAATGTACGATTCTCTGAAGCCAGTGCTTCTGACTAGAAGCCTGCAGGATAGTTTCTTCGCGAGCTTTACCCTCAGCTGGCTGATCACGAACAGAGTAGAACTAGCATCATATCCTATTGACACGGTTCGCAGAAGAATGATGATGACCTCTGGTGAAGCTGTGAAGTACAACAGCTCTTTTGATGCATTCTCTTAAATCTTGAAAAACGAGGGAGCAAAGTCTTTGTTCATGGGTGCGGGAGCAAAAATTCTCTACACCATTGGCGGTACTGGTGTTCTTGCCAGTTACGATAAACTACTGCTGATTGTCTTTGGTAAGAAGTACGGCTCTGGCGGCGCCCAATTTTCAAGCTAACCTGACCATTCCAATAGATGGCGATAAAAACCAAATAACTGAATTTTATATTCAAAATCGTGTGCTTGTTTATTTAGCTAATTTTTTTTAACACCCAATAATTTTTTGCCTACTGAGGAAGGGTCTTCCTCAAAATTTTTGGAGTAAATGTTTCTTCGAAACCTCTATTTTTTTTTATTTTTATAGTCTGTCAGCTACCTTGGGCATTCCATCCTTTTGTGTTAAAAGTGTTAGGTAAAGTGTTATGTTCTCAGCATACTTTTGAGGCAACAATAAGTAGATCGGTAAAAATTCAGATGAGTCTTTGATAAAATACAACTATGCAAGCATAAAAAAATGAAGGGAAAATAATCATGTGCATGTAAAACAAATAAAAAAATAATGAGAAACCATGCATACGTGCATGAAATTAAAAATAATAATGATAACAAAAGAATCAGAAAACATGCTCACATGCATAAAGATATATATATATATATATATATATATATATATATCTAAAGGCGGGCCCACCATCTAAAAAATATATATATACATTTATATATAACAAAAATGAGTGGAGAGTTCCATGCATTTCAGAGGAGAGTATATACATATATATATTGAGATAGCATGCACTCTCATGTCAAGTACATAAAGCTTAAAATTACTTGGCTTTTGTGAAGGTTCTCAATTGGTTGCAATTTTCATATTTAAAATTTTTGGAGTTTATCAGTTGCTACCGTGAATACAAGTAGGAGCAGTGAAAGTTTTAAAACTTATTGACAGTCACTGGTTTTATTAAGTTTGGAAACCAATTGGAATATTCCATCCTTTTAGTATAAAAAAAATCTTTCAATTTAAGTGGCTCATGCATGCTTACCGGAGAATTAAAAAAAACGAAAAATAAATATAAAAAATAAATATAAAAAAAAGGAAAAAAAAAAGAGGGAAAAAAGTGTGCAACGGTAGATATATAAATTCAAAAGTGCATGGCCCATCATAAGAGAGATAACTTAAGTATGGATATAAATCAAGTGTGGTATTTGAACAATTTTCATCCAAAGTAGGATCATGGGTAAGTCAATGATTAAAATTTTCAACTCAAAGGCAGTAATAAGTTTCAAAGCCATAACAAGATGACTATCGCATACAACAGTAAAGTATGTAAGGCGATGATAAGGCACAGATAGTAGGGACTTATTCATTTCAAGACGACAATGAGGCACGCAACGCAGTGGCAAGGCATCGGCGGGGGTCAAAAAAAAATTCAAAACAGGCAATGAGGCATGCAACACGGTGGCAAGTCACAGGTAGCGGCAACGATATATACATATATAAAGTCATATATTAACATATAAATGATGTATTAAATATATGCAATAAAATAACAAAATTTATAATTCGCGCTCTTTACTTGTATTTTTGCCCTTAATCGGAGGTTCCTAAGATTCTAATATGGGGTAATTAATAGTAGAGGCTTGACTCAATTAGAAATGGAAAAAAACCACACAACAACATATGATATTTGTGATTCGATATATCGTCTAGTGTCATTTTTTTTTACAAACATGATGCCAGATGCATATTTTCGATCCCACAAATTCTAGCACGGCCGGTGGAACCCTCATTTCTCCTCCCATCTTTGAGGCAAAAGTACAAGTAAAGACGTTGTTCCTACATCATATAAAAGAAATCTAATAATGTTTTGTTTTATTTTGTAGGAAAAGAAGAAGAAATGGCACTCAATAACTCAACTGTCTCTAGAAGCCCGAAACTCACGATTTTCCTTGGCGAAGGAACTGAAGTTCAATTGCCCAACTGCACCTTTGACAATAGAGCTGCAGGAGCTGAGCTGACTTTTGGCACAATATCTGAGTCGGTGTAATTCGTAAGGAGACCTGCACCTTCGGAGGAGAACCTGACAGTCCCGCGCCATCCATCCAAAGGTCGTCGCCCCAATGTGATTATTCCTGCAACTAGCGAGGATGTTACTGTCAAGAAGTCACCAAGAGTATCTGCATTTGAGAGGCTATCCCACCCTGCAAGGTTAATTTCTATGAATGATGATGATGATGAACCCGCCTTTACCATTACAGCAAAAGGATAAGAAAGCAGAATTTTCCAGTCATCTAATGAAGACAGACCAAAGAAGAAAAGTGTGTTTTCAAGGCTCACATAAAGGAAAGTTAAAATTCCAAAACAAAGGATGGATTTTGTGTCGTTCCAAGGACACAAGAATGATCAAATGAGTACCTTCAACAACTCATTTGAACCTCTTAACCTGGTAAAGAAGAACGCAACCACTCCAGACCTGCGTCCCCAACTGAGTGAATACAGGGTTGGTAGACCTCCAAACTCCTATCACAAGAACTCATTTGGTCAGAATCTCTACAAGGCCTATACAACATCAAAGAAACTGCAGTCAGAGAAAATAAGACCAAGGGAATTTTATCAAAAGAAGAAGCAATTGATTTCAACAACGCAGAAGACGGTGTTTGACTATTTAGCTCCTACAAGAAATCAACCCAGGATTAATTGGTCTAAATTTTAATGGAGAAGAGAAATTAAAGATGAAGAAATGTTTAATGCAGATGTAAAAGTACACACTTGTTAGATGGTCACCGAAGCAAGAGGAGATCCCGCACCCAAACAAGAACAACCAGGGCCTCTTACAAGATCCCGCAGAAGGGCAACATACTCCCTGAATGGAGAAGAAGGTTCCAGCCATGTGGCACCACATGAGGAGTAAGGGATAGGGACTAGCCTTCCACCGCTCCATGTACCAAAGAAACACAAAGAAGTACAACCGCTAAATGAAGATGAAGAGGATGAACCTATCTTTGTTCCTCAAAAGGAACACCGTGATACTGAATATCAAAGACTCAATGACAACATGGCAATATTGATGGGGTCAATGTTACAAATGCAGAAACAAATTAAAATCCTCATGGAAAATTGGCTTGAATAAACAGAGAGATCGAGGAGTCCAACCTGAAGGCCAAGAGAAACCCTGAGGCCAGTTGAGCAAGGCGTAACCCCAAGGTTTCCTATGGAGAATGTGCAGAGGTCGAGAAGTCCAACACCTCATCCAAACGAAACCTTCAGGCCAGTGGAACATGGGGGAACCTTTTATGCTCCCGTTCAGGAACAATCAGCTGTAATGACCTGAGAAGAGATACAGTGAATGGTAGTTGCTGAATTAAATCAAGCCAAAGGAATTGAGACAAGGGCAGATGGAGACAAGCCCTATCCCAGCTACCACGACCTTGTGCCATACCCCAAGGGATATAATGTTCCTAAATTCAAGCAATTTACTGGGATTGGCAATCCTGACCAACATTTGGCTCATTTTGTGACAACTTGTGGAGATACAAGTGTGAAGCCATCACCCCTCCTCAGACAGTTCTCTTCAAGTCTCGCAGGAGTAGCATTTGAATGGTATGCAAATCTGCAACCTGAGTCGATCCAAACATGGCAGCAGCTTAAAAATGCCTTTCGAGTACGGTTTGGGGGCATAAGTGACAAAATCATAATTGTTGTCCTCATAGCCACTCACCAAAACAAAGATGAAAAAGTGGATGATTACATTATGAGATGGAGGAACTTGAGCATCAAATGTGAGCAACCACTTGATCAACCACAAGCGGTGGGTTTATTACTTGGGAACATTGATAGTTGGATGCCACCTTTCTTAAGTACATCTAGCATCACTACATTCCAAGGCTTAATCTCACAAGCTAAAAAATTGGAAAGGACCAACCCGAAGGTGTTGTCCAATTTCCAGACCACTTCAAGGAGTGACAAAGACAAAAGGCGTCAAGTACACTATTACCACCTTCAATATTGAGAAAGAGAAAGGCGTAGCGGAGTCCCATAAACCGGAACAAGCTAAGGTACCTAGCTTAGGTGCTACTGACAATGAATCACGACCTCTTCCTTCCTTGAAAGATAGGATGAATAAGAAGTATTCCTTCAGAAGAGATAAGGTACATAAAATTTTCAAAGATGCTATGAGAGAAGGGCTGCAGCTCCCCGAATGGAAAAGGCCTGAAGAGCAAAGCAAGATGAACCATCCCAATTACTGTCCATATCATAGGGTATTGGGACATATAATAGAAGATTGTTATGTTTTTAGGGACTGGGTCGAGCGACAAAACCAAGAGGGCAAAATCACACTCTCAAAGAATGTCCTGTCCTAGCAACCAGCTGAACATACACGCTATGTAACTGCCCTAAACCCAGAGGAGTCATCTCAAAAGGAAGTCACAGTGCTTGGTAACAAAGTGATATTTACATTGACAGAGGATGACAAACCTTGTGCTGTTCCGGAAGAGTTATGGGAAGTATTTATATCCAAAAGATCAATGAAGATGTTGAAGAAGTTTGCTGAACTGCCAAAGATCATTTGGAAGCACTCTCAGCAATCTCATAAAGGTTACTAGACAAAACAGTCAAAGAAGAAGAACAAGAAAAGAAAGCAAAAGTACGAACAATCAAAGCGCAAGAAATCCATTATTGAGGAGTATATAGGCCCTTGAAGAATATGAACAGAAGGAAAGGGTTCTGATTACCCTCGGAGATTATTTTCCCGAAGAAGTCGAGGAGCTACTCAGGGAATTAACTGAGAAAATTGAAAATGAAGAAGATGTGCAAGTGGAGACTAGTAGGGTTATTTCAGGAGGGGAACCTTTATATAACCCAGAAGATGATGATGAATATGATAGTTTCTTTGAGCCAAAAGAGTCATATGATCATTACGGCCGGCCCTATGTCAGTAAGAAGCACGGAAAGAAGATACCATTCAGGGAGAGAGTAAAGAAGGTGAACGCCAAGCTCTTGGAGCCCTACCCACAAGTAAAGTCCAAAGAACCATATTACACCCCGAAGACCCCAAAATATAAGGTCTTGAAGAAAGTCATGCCTGCTTTCATTCAAAGGGTGATAGGCGAGTCAGCTAATAGACTACGGCAGTTACATATTGAAGATGCTGAGTGGGATGAATCTAGGGCATATCCTCCAAAATCATCGGGACAAAATTTTATCTCAGAGGTTACGGATTCTCCTACCCCTGCCAAAGCAATACATACTAAAGAAAGATTTATCAAAAAAGATAAAAGGAAAGAGCTCTTTGATCAAGTCATAGAAAATGGATTGGATTTGCCTAAACCCAAAAGGCGGCGTCTGATTTATCTTGGTAGTCATCCAAAACTACTGCCAATATCACCGACTTGTAGGATACCCCATAGAAGAATGCCAAGCTTTCCAAAAATGTTTGAAAGGACAGTTTTCTCTGGGGAATTTGATACTCCCAGAAGACTACTTTGAAGAAAGAGGTGAATGTTATGCCATAGTTACTCATGATGATTCAGAAGATGAGCTGAACTTCCCTAAGGAGGAAGATGAGGCACCACAACAGGTACATTAGATGCAGCTTAGAACTGAGCAAACACTTCAACCAAGACAGGTTCCAAGTTCAAATAACCGAGATAAAGGGAAGTGATTGAAGAAGAGAATGTTTTCCCCAAAAAACCCTCGAAAAAGCCAAACTACAACATTTTGGCACATTTGAAGAAAGTCCCAGCACTCCTTAGTATGTATGATGCGTTGATGATGTCGGCTAAAGTTAGGGAGTCTTTAATACATGCCCTTCAAAATCCTGAGGAGTATCGAGCATACTTTGCCGAGGTCAATATAAAAGAAGCCCTATATGCATCTCATACATCTTTGATGTCCTTCACAAATGAGGACCTATTGCTTGGGATTACAGCACATAGCAGACCACTCTATGTGACAAGATTTTGTGATGGAGTAAAGATCAACCGAATTTTGATTGATCTAGGGTCTTCTTTGAATTTAATGACCCTAAACACTCTTCGAGCATTAGCTCTTGAAGTATGCAACTTGTCTTCAGAGAAGATCATTATCCAGGGCTTCAATCAGCACAGCTAAAAGGCATTGGGATCGATCACTCTCCCCCTTAAATTTGGAAAAATATCATCTAACGTGAAATTTCATATAATTGACGCTGATGCTTCCTATAAAGCCCTCTTAGGAAGGCCATGGATTCATGAAAACAAGCTGGTTCCTTCAACACTACATCAATGCACAAAGTATTTTTTGGATGGGGAAGAGTTCAAAATTAATGGAGAGATCCAACCCTTTGGCATCCATGAAATACACTATGAGGATGCGAGGTATTATCTTAACACATCCAAATCAACCAAACGGGGAAAATTGCCATGCCCAGAAAGAAGAGTCTTTGATGAAGACGACCAAAACTACTCTTGTGCTCCAAAAAAGAGAACCAGCGCCACCTCACTTAGGTAGTGACACTGAGTCATCAGAAGATAAGAGTGATGTAGATATACACCAAAGTAAGGGTCAAGTTGAAAGATCTGCTGAAGAAAATGCATTGTACATTAAGAGGATTCATGATGGCCTATACAAATCCTTAGATGACTTGAATGTAAATACAGTTGAGCATCTAAAGACATTTTATGTGCCAGCTCGACATGGAAAGGAAAGAAGTATTTTCTTTTATAAGGACAAAAGCAAAAAGATCTTGAATGATAATATCATAAATATTGAAAAAATAGAAGATGATGAAGCTCAACCCATAAATTTCCCAAGCCATTACCCCAACAAGCTCAAGACAATAGTTTAGAGATTTGGGAGCAAAATCAAGTGGTCAAGGAGGTCACATTAGGGCTTTCGTAGATTGTGTCATCATGCACAGATAGACAAGAAAGGATAGGCTATTCTAAGTTTTCCAAGCACTCATGTTACATGGTAACATTGCAGGATGACGAAGAGGAAATAAAGATGAAGAATGCACCACTCGAACTAGAAGACGGGCGGGGGGGGGCAAGAAATAATTGATGAGTTGGATGAAATCGACTTGGGAAGCGTTGAGGACCCGAGGCCGACTTTCATAAGTGCACAATTATCAGAAGAAGAAAAAGCATCAATAAAGGTTGTTTTGAAGGAGCATATTGACTGCTTTGCTTGGAACTATAATGAAATGCCAGGGTTAGATTATGAGGTTGCTGTTCATAGACTGGCCATTGATCCTAATGCTACTTAAGTTAAATAGGTATCGAGGAAGATGAAGTTTGACCTGGAAGAAAAGATGATAGAAGAGACAAAGAAGCTGATTGAAGCAAATTTTATCAGAGAGGAGAAATACCCTGATTGGATAGCTAGTATAGTCCCTGTAAAAAAGAAGAATGGGGAAATACGGATATGTGTAGACTTCAGGGACCTGAATAAGGCGTGTCCCAAGGATGATTTTCCCCTCCCAGTTATGGAGCTCGTGATCGACAACACCTTAGGGTACGATATGTTCTCTTTTATGCATGGATATTCTGGATACAATCAAATTAAAATGCATCCAGAGGATCAAAAGAATACTGCTTTCCGAACACCCATGGGCATCTATTGTTATAGGGTAATGTCGTTCGGACTAAAGAATGCGGGAGCAACATATCAAAGAGCTATGACAAGAATATTTGATGATTTAATTCACAAAGTTGTCAAATGCTATGTAGACGATCTTGTGGTTAAAACAAATTACAAAGACAAGCATCTTGATGATTTGTGGACAGTCTTTACACGCCTCAGACAATACAAGTTGAAAATGAATCCCATGAAGTGTGCTTTTGGTGTACTCTCTAGGAAATTCCTAGGCGTCATCGTAAGACACTGGGGAATAGAGATAGATCCCTCCAAGATAAAGACAATCCTGGAAATGTCACCTCCTCAGACATTGAAGCAGCTGCGCTCCTTCCAAGGGCGTTTAGAATTTATCAGGAGATTTATCTCCAACCTCTTTGAAAGATGCAAGCCCTTATCTAAACTGGTCAAGAAAAATGCTCCTTTCAAATGGGATGATGAATGTCAGAGAGCTTTCAATAACATTAAACAGTAATTGTTGAATCCACCAGTGCTAGTAGCCCCGATTCATGGAAAGCCTCTGATCTTATATACGGCTGCATTGGAAGGGTCTTTGGGGGCTATGTTAGTTTAGAATAATAAAGGAGGCAAAGAAAATGCATTATATTACCTTAGCAAAATGTTGGTAGGGACTGAGAGTAAATATATGCCAATTGAAAAGCATTGCCTAGCTTTGGTGTTTACAGTAAAGAAGTTGAGACACTACTTGCTAGCGTATAAAGTAATACTCATATCAAAAATAGACCCACTCAAATACCTTATGACGAGGTCGTTGCTTACAGGAAGACTAGCAAAATGGGCATTAATTCTGATGAAATTTGATATAACGTATACTCCACACAGGCAATTAAAAGGCAGGCGCTGGCAGACTTTCTAGCAGCACATCCTCTCCCTGATGATTCACCACTTAATCTTGAACTCCCTGATGACGAGACATTAATAGTGAAAGAAGCAAGGTGGCAACTATACTTTGATGGAGCGCCATCTATAAAACTGGCACTCATGTCCCAAATGCCACAAATCAAAGCTGGGATAAGACTCGTGTTCATCACATCAGAAGGGGGGATCCTCAAATATGCTCTCTCCCTCATGGAGCCATGTACAAACAATGAGGCAGAATATGAAGCCCTCATATCTGGTTTAGAACTAGCAATCAAAATGGGAATCCAAGACATACACATATTTGGAGACTCACAACTCATTACCAAGCAAGTCGAAAGAGACTACAAGATATAAAAACCTGAACTTCTTAAATATTATAAGAAGGTCAAAAATCTGATGAAGAAAATCCCCCAAATACAGTTGAGGAGGGTTTCCATATCAGAAAATGGAGAAGCTGATTCTTTGGCAAAAGTAGCAAAGGAGCTGGTGAATCCAAATTATGAAGAAATCCATATGACCATAAAAAATAGAAGACCCATTAGTACGATCCCCGACGAAGTCGAAGAGGAAAGTGCTGGGGGCAATGCGGAAGTCTTCACTCTCAAAATGCCAAAGGAAGATTGGAGACAACCGTTCATGGAATATTTGAAATATGATAAACTCCCTGAGGATAAATCAAAAGGTCTTCAGATAAAGCAAAGAGCCCTAAGATTCACCCTCATAAATGATATATTATACCGCAGGTCCTATGATCAACTGCTCCTGTGGTGCCTCTCATATAAAGAAGCCCAAGAAGTTATGCATGATGTGCATTCCGGGATATGTGGTGCGCACCAATCCGGACACAAGATGCGACTCATGATCAAATGCTTGGGGTATTACTGGCCAACCATGGTCGGAGATTGAATTAATTATGCTAGAAAATGTCATCTATGTCAGATACATGGAGACTTTATTCATCAACATCCAAATCCTTTACACCCCACAACCTCTTCATGGCCCTTTGAGATATGGGGAACGGATGCAATCGGTCCTATTGAACCACCATCATCTTTGTGACATCGATTCATATTGGCTGCAACAGATTACTTTTCCGGATGGGCAGAAGCAATCCCACTGAGAGAAGTCAAGATTGAGAATATCCTCAAATTCTTCAGGGAAAACATCTTATATAGATTTGGGACTCCAAGAAGAATTATTTCATATAACGGCCCCCCGCCTTCAAAAGCTTTAAGGTTGGGAGATTCGCACAACATCATAAAATAGATTGGAGATATACCTCCATCTATAACGTTAGAGCAAATGGATTGGCAGAAGCATTCAATAAAACCCTCTCAAAGCTGTTGAAGAAAGCAGTGTCTAAAAACAAGAGAGATTGTCATGAAAGACTCCCGGAGATGTTATGGGCATATCGCACTACCTATAGGACTCCGACACAATGCACGCCATATTCTTTGGTATTTGGAACTGAAGTGGTCTTACCTCTCAAAATCCAAATACCCTCCCTGAGAATGGCATTGCAAAATGAAATTTCCAATGAAGATAATGTTCGGCTCCGCTTGGATGAATTGGACTCTCTAGATGAAAAATGATTAGGGGTGCAACAAAATCTCGAAGTCTACAAAGCACAAATGTCTTAAGCATACAACAAGATGGCTCGTTTTTGGACTTTTACCAAAGGAGAGATGGTCCTTGTCCTCAGAAGACCCATCATTACCAACAAAGGCCGAGGGCAAATTCAAAGCAAATTGGGAAGGCGCTTATGTTGTGGAGATCATCTACGAAGGAGGTGCATATCAACTTATTGATGCTAATGGAGAAAGACCGATGCCACACATCAATCGTCGTTTCTTAAAGATATATTATGTTTAATGTAAAAATGTTTGCCTATGACGGAACGTCTGGTCTCTCACAAGGGTTGACTAGTCATGTACAATTAAATGTACTTCTCGAGGCAAAACATTTAATTTTCATGCATTTATGTAGTAAAATCATTTTTGTACTAAAAATTCGTTCAATGAAATAAGGAGACATATGTTTGTCTATGAAGGAATGTCCGGCTCCATGTACACTGCTCATGCACGTTAAGCGTGCTTCCTGAGCCAAATACATCGGTCCTTGTGATTTTCCAAAAATTTAAAAATTAAAAAAAATAAAAAAATAAAAAACAAAAACAATAACAACCACTTATGTATGTTGAAGTGTTGAAAGTTGGAAGTTTCTTTGATAATGTTATTCCAATCAAGGTCTTCATCGGGTGACTAACTTATCTTTGGTTGCCCTGAAATTTCTTTCAGACCATAAATACATGTTTAGTCTTCAATCTGAATGGTCGAAATTTGATTTGAAGATTACATAATTTATAGAAGAGAGTAGGACTTTGGGCCATGATGCAGGACACCGCTTCTCTATGTTCAATGTTGATCAATATATTAATTGGACTATACTAAAAATTCGGATCGGTCTGAAATTTTTTATGAAAACTCTAGCCTTGATATTGCTCAATGTGATCGGCTATGATTGAGCGTCAAGTCCATCAATTATCAAAATAACATCGCAAATCAAACATGAAATTCATTAATGATTGTCATTACACCATATTCAAATTCTAGCGTAAGATCAGATAGTCAAAAGTGTTTCAATCCTTTTGAAATTTTTTCTATATGATCAAGACGTTCTGATCTTCAATATGAACGGTCACGATTGAATTCTAAGTTCATATGTCTATTATAAAAAATTCGGACATCTAGAAGCAGAATTTTCCTAAATTCCTACCCAGCTACGTCATCATCAAGTCAAGAATCCCCATATCAAATCATATTTAATTTAACTGAAAAATTTTACAGCCATTTATAAGGTCCTTATCTCTAAAATGAACGGTGGAGATTGGAATTTGAGCTTATTTGATTATCATAAAAATTTTAGTTCAAAGACCTTGTTTGTCTAATTCCGTGTTCACCCATGGTGTTATCAAGTGGATGAATGGCTTACAAAATCATTCCAAATGTGGTTGAAAATATTAAAAAATACAAGGCCCTCATTCAAAAATGAATAATAACAGAAAAACAAGATCAATCATGATTTCAATTCTTCAAGTATTCTATTAAAAAAACAAAGACGCTTGAGAAAAGAGCTAAAGGCTTATTCAAAATCAAAATGTCCATGATCAATGTTTTAAAAATCAATTGCTAAATCATAAACAAAACTAGAAAAAGCAAACTAAGAAAATAAACTAGGAAAAGCAAAGAAAGAAAGAAGGCTCTTTAATGCCAATAAATTTCAACAATTATTCTTTTGCTTCTTCCAACTCATCAAGCCATTTTGTGAAAATAGCCATAAGAGGAGTATCTAAGTTCTCTTGATTCTCGAAAGAAGATGTGTCTTGGCCTCATCCAATACAACTTGAAGATTCGCTTGTGTAGGCTCGGAAGCTTCAAATAGGTCCGTTGAATCCGCTTATCTTTTTCACCCAAAGTCTTCATTGTGCCTTGAATCTCACAAAGTTCAGCCTGAGTTGATGTTTCCTTTTCGAAAGAAGTTTCATACTCCTCCTTGTTCGTCATTTATGTCATTGGTCCAGTCTGTCCTGAGATTGTTAAGATGCTCAAGTGCCAAAGTTCTTTCGTGTACGCATGCCTTGGCTTGTTTACTACAAATGCAAGCTTGAACATTAGGATCCTCTCGAGGCTT
>NC_052471.1:26907861-26930668 GCF_009730915.1 Dioscorea cayenensis subsp. rotundata | reverse complement strand
CTTTCTATAAGCAGACGGTACTTCTCCCTTAAACCCGAGGGTAGAACGATCGTTGGGCTAATCTTATTTACGGGTTTCGTCAAGTTCTTGGCGAGGGTTCATATCGGTTGTTATCAGGCTCGGTTTCCATTCTCGTGGTTACTTTATCTTAGCTATCGCTCTTGATCTTCCAGCTATTTGCTTCCTTATCCTTTTGTGCTTTATTGGTCTCTCTTTGGAAGCACCTGAGGGAGAAAGTTTGAAGACAGGCTGATCTATACACATTTTCTCCTTTTCTTTGCAGCCTCTTAATCTGATATGTTTCTTTAATCCTTCTTCTTTTCACGTGTTTCCTTTGCTTCTGGAGTAAGTCATCGTCTTCTTCACAATCTCACATCATCCTTGCTTTCTAGATCGCATGACAGCCTCTGTGTGTTGACCTGTGCTGCTTTGACTTCTCCGATTTCGAGTTTGATTTAGGTCTCGGAGAAGAACCGCATAGAGAGATCAGTGAGTATTTCGCTAGTAGAGTGCCACAAATATCCTCATGCCAGCCCAAAACATTGAGAAAAGTGCTGAGGGTGTTGTTGATCGAAAGTTGGTCGATGCGGGCTGTAATGGAGAGATGCGTCTGCTTTGATGAGGCAAGAATTAGAGGCCCAGTGAATCCGGGTTGGATAGAATAGAAAACTCAAGACAAGATACACTCGCGACTCTACAATCGCGAAGGAGAAAGAGTCATGAAATGTAGGTTTGAGGAGGACGGTTGAGTGATCGAGGGGGATATGATGAACAAGGCTCGGTGTGTAGCCATAGGAGGAATACACGAAATAGGCGGGCTTGGAATCGAAAGGATAACAACTTCCATGGCATAAAAATGAAGATTCCTTCTTTTCAAGGAAAACATGATCACGAAGCCTACCTTGAATGGGAGAAGAAGGTGGAGTTAGTATTTGATTGCCACAATTACTCACGAAAATGAAGAATTTAAAACATGCGACCATTGAGTTTTTCGACCATGCAAGTCTGAAATCGAGTTTAATAATCCCTTTCAAACTAGCTCAAAAATTAAAATGTTCATTGTGAATAAAGAAATAAATCAAATGTTGATAGTTTCACAATAGCCTGAAAAACTCTTCATCACTAACTCATGGCCGCATGGTATGTCAGAGCCACCAAGATGCGTGTGTCTTCCCTGCTGGCGTCACGGAACCCGGTGGTGACTTCGAGCACTCTAACACCGAAAACCTTTTTAGGCTTTCTATGCGCTCAAAAGTGTATAACCCTGAGCATGAACTTGATGAAAACCCGTAACAAGATTAGCCCAAACGCATCGCTCTACCTCAAAAAGTTTAAAGGAGAAGTACGCGACCATTGTTTATAGAAAAGCAAGAACCTTGGTATAGTGAAGACGCCAAATGGAGTGGAGACCGTTTGATAAGTCAAGATAAGAACACCTATAACCAAACCTGAAGCATCACATTCAATCTCAAAAGTTTTAGTAAAATCAGGCAAAGGAAGTACGGGGGCATGGGTCAATTTGTCCTCGAGCAAGCTGAAATGCCCGTTTGGCGCTCCCCCATTTCGAAAGCCCACGTTCTTCTTAATCACCTCCGTTGAGTGGAGTGGCAATGCTACCCGAAATCTTTTACAAACCTTCTATGGAAACTAGCAAGGCCATGAAAACTGCAACAGTATCCAACACTAATAAGACTTCGCCATTCTTGAATCGCATGATTTTATCCTCATCAACTTGTGTGCTCGCTTGCACTCACAACAAAACCAATAAATACAAGCTTATATGTGCAAAAGTGCACTTTTTGCAGTTAGCAAATAGCTTCTCTTTTTGAAGTACATTTAAAACTGATTTTAAGTGCTCAACATGATCATCCAAGCATTTTGTCGTAAAATAAGAATATCATCAAAATAAACAGCAATAACAAATCTACCAATGAATTCCCTCAAGACATGGTTCATTAGACAATCCAAAAGGCTGATCACTAACCACTCATATAATCCATGTTTTTGTTTTTAGCGCTTTTCCCATCTCATCACCTTCTTTCATTCTTATTTGATGATCCCACTCTTCAAATCAATTTTTAGAAAATACTAGCACCATGTAGTTCATCTAACATATCATCTAAGTGAGGAATCAGATGTCTATACTTTTACGTGAATGTTGTTGATGGCATGACAATGCGACACACATCCTCCAGCGTCCCCATCCTTCTTAGGAACCAAAATCACCCTGAACGACACAAGGACTCATGCTCTCCCTTACATAGCCCTTGCCATCTATTCTTCAACCTCGCCGTGTAGCTCCTTTGTCTCCTCAAGATTGTTCTATAGGGCTGGTCGGTTTGGGATGGTAGCACCTTGGGAACAAAGTCAATTTGATGCTCAATTCCCCGAATAGGTGGTAATCCATGTGGAGCCTCCTCGAGAAAAACATCATCAAACACCTGCAAAAGTTCAACAATTGACAAGGCAGACATGTTAAGGTCTATAGTATTCAAATATGCCTCTTTGTACAAAAAGTCAATCATTGGCTATCTCGAAAAACATTGCTTGCTTTATCTCACTTGCCCTTGCATAAAAATTTTGTTGTTTTCACTCTGATTTTCCCTCTGATTTTCCCTCAACAATTGAACTTTTCTTTTCTTTTTATCTCTTATTTTTCTCAACTTCACTCTGATTTTCGCTCTTTTTCTTTCTTTCATTTTCTCTCTTTTCTTCACTCTCTTTTTGTAATCTCACTTGATCATTATAAACCTGTTTTGGTGTCATGGGAACAAGATTAATTGGCATTTCATGGAACACAAAGGAATATTTGTTTGTGTAGCCATCATGTTTCACTCGCCTATCAAATTGCCACGGCCTTCCAAGCAATAAATGTCCATCTTGCATGGGTACTACATCACACAACGCCTCATCTTCATATTTACCGATTTGGAAGGAAACTAGAACTTGTTTGTTCACTTTCACTTCACCACTATCATTGAGCCATTGTAGCTTGTATGGCCTTGGGTGCATGAGTGTTGGCAACCCCAATTTCTCCACTAAAGTAGTGCTAGCAACATTTGTACAACTCCCACCATCAATAATCACACTACATACCTTGTTGTGAACAAAACACCTAGTGTGGAAAAGATTATCCCGTTGCAACTCATCTTATCCTTTTGTTTGCACACTTAAAGCTCTCCTTGCCACCAACAAATCACCATGAACAACACATTCTTCCTCACCTTCAACCTCCAATGGGGGCATAGATGTAGTGTCCAACTCATCTTCCTTATCAATCTCACCATTATCTTGCACTACCATGACTAGCTTGTTCGGGCATTGGCTTCCTATATGACCTCTTTCTTGACATTTAAAACACTTGATGTCATGAGTTCGAGATGTGGACAAATCAGATTTACCTTGATAGTCACGACTTGATAGCTGGCTTCTCCTCCTTCTTTGCATAATTTGGCTTCCATGATGATGATGATCCAAAACCCTGGGCTGCTCTCATACTTCCCCTCCTCTTAAGAAGCCGCTCAACCTTAATTGCCATGTGCGCCATGTCTTCCAACTCCACATAATGTTGCATCTCCACTCCATCTTGAATCTCTTGGTTTAGTCCACTCAAAAATCTAGCCATTGTAGCTTCTCGGTCTTCTTCTACATTAGCCCGAATCATAGCAATCTCCATGTCCTTGTAGTAATCTTCAACACTTTGATTTCCTTGGTGAAGCCTTTGCAACTTTTGGTACAACTCACGGTAGTAGTGACTAGGAACAAATCGTTTCCTCATCACAATTTTTTATGTTCTCCCACGTCTCTATTGGACGTTCTCCATTTTTATTTAATAATGTATGAGATATAGTTCCATGTTTAGCCCCTCACCGAGTAACTTAGTTACTCACCGCTCTCCTTTTCCTCCTACGTGATAGCACAACATTAGGGTGAATGCGTGAAGTGTTTGGCCGAGTTTATATTGATGTTTTCTTGAGTTGTGTATGATACATAAACATTTTGGCATGCACAAGATGGATCCACTAGGATGTTATACTTTCATGTGGTGTATCACTTCTTGGATGTCATATTTATCTTAGTCGTGGACCTTGTGTTGTATGAAGAATTTACCCAGTTGTTGGGATTGTTGTTAACATTATCTTTGTGACCTCTATATTATGATTTGTCTTTGTACCCTATCTGTGTTAAATTGATGTTCTTGTGTAGTAAGGTTGTTGCATGTCTTCCTTGTTAAATTATTCTTTGTTGTTATAGTGGTATTGTATAGGGAACAGGTTAGCTTTACGGCAATCTGGTTGAGGTAGGTGTTTTGACCTCGCTTGGGTTGTCGTGGCGATATGTCATGTGCTGAGATGCGGTGTCACATTTTCTACAGATATCTAGTATTTACGCAATCAAAAGCCATAATCCTATACCGTACATGTCTCCTCATATTTTTCAATCAACAGCCTAATACTATATTTTCTTTTTGAAATATCTCATATTTTTCAATCAAAAACTAAATCCTATCCCTAATGTCGACTATGGAATCAAAAACCCTAATCCATTGTTTTCTTTTCAGAATGTATCATTTTTTAATCAAACCCCTAATCTTATCTGTCAAAACCATAATCCTTTGTTTTCTTTTAGTGATGTCTCCTATCTTTCAATTAAAAATATACTATCTTAATCGTCTCCTATTTGATCCGTTTTGAATCGAAAACCTAATCTTATGTCTTCCCTATAGTAATGTTCTATTTTTCGGTTTTGAATCCAAAACATAAATCCCTTTTGTTTTCTCACAGAATGCCTCTGTATTTTGAATCAAAACCCTAGTCCTTTTTGCCCTTTTCGATTGTCTACAATTTTTTCAATCAAAATTCTAATACTATGTTTTCTTAAAGCAATATCTCCTATTTTTCAATCAAAACCATAATCCTAAGTTTTCTTTTCGGAATACCTACTATTTTTGAATCCAAACACTAAATCTATGTTTTCTTTTTGTAGTACGTTATAACAAAACCCAAAATCCTATGTTTTCTTTTCAGAATGTTTGCTATTTTTGAATAAAAACCCTATTCCTATGTTTTCTAGTAGTAATGTCTCCTATTTTTTATCACAACCTTAATCCTAAGTTTTCTTTTTGAAATGTCTCACAGTTATCAATTAAAACCCTAATAATATGTTTTCTTTTTGCAATGTCTAATATTTTTGAATCAAAGCCATAATTCTATGTTTTGTTATAGTAATGTGCGCTATTTTCAAATATAATCCTATCTTTTTTAGAATGCTCTACTATACTTCAATCAAAACCCTAATCCTATGTTCTTTTTAGAATATTTCCTATCTTTCAATCAAAACCCTAATGCTATTTTTCTTTCCGGAATGTGTCCTATTTTTCAGTTTTGAATCAAAACCCTAATCCTTTATTTTCTCTTTGGAATGTCTCCTATTTTTTAATTAAAAACCTAATATTTATTTTTCTTTTAAGAATATCTATTATTTTTGAATCAAAACCCTAATCCTATGCTTTCTTATAGTAATATCTCCGATAAGAAAATGTAGGATTTGGGGTTTGTTTTCAAAAGAAAACATAGGATTTAGTAATGTCTAATATTTTTCATTCAAAACCCTAAGCCTATGTTTTCTTTTTGGAATACCTACATTTTTTAATCAATAAGCTAATCTTATATTTTTTTTTTCGAAATGTCCCCTATTTTTCAATAAAAAAACTAATCCTTTGTTTTTCAACTTCAGTGCGATCATACCAATACTAAAGTACTAGATCTCATTAGAGCTTTGAAATTAAGAGAGCTTGGGTGATGGTAGTACTTACTAGGATGGGTGACCTCCTCCCGAGTCGTGTGTTGCACCCTCCCCTTTTTATTGATGCATGGTTTATTTTTATGATTTTAATAATTATAACAACTATAATAAAATAATGAAAGACTAACCTATATTTTAATCAAAACCTTAATACTCTATTTTCTTAGGATAATGTCTCCATATGTGGAACTTGCTTAATTTTTTAATCAAAAGCCTAATCCTAAGTTTTATGGAATGCCTCCTATTATTTAATCAAAATCCTAATCCTATGTGTTTTCGAATGCCTCCTACTTTTTAATCTAAAACTCTAATCCTATGTTTTCTTTTGAAAAATAATTACTATTTTTCAACTCAAAAATAATAATCATATGTTTTCTGAAAATGATTGCTATTTTTGAAAAATGAATGCCTCATACTTTTTAATCAAAAACCCTAATTCAAAAATGCAATACCTCCTATTTTATAATCAAAACTTTGAATCTTTATGTGCTGGAATATCTGGTACTTTTCAATCAAAACAATAATCATATGTTTTCTTTTTGTAATGTCTAATATTACAATCAAAACCCCGTAATCCTATGTTTTCTTTTTAGTACGTACCTCCTAATTTCGAATCAAAACCAATCCTATGTTTTTCTTTTTCGATCTGCATAATTTCTCGAATCAAAACCCTCATTGTATCGTTTCGTTTTCGAAATGTCTCTATATTTTTCTAATCAAAAATCCCGTAACTACTATGTTTTCTTTCAGAATATCTACTATAATCATAAACTCTAATAATCTTAAGTTTTCCTTTCGTAATGGCTATTATAATTAAAATATCCTATGTTTTCTCGTAACATCTACTATTTTTTGAATTTTAAACCCAAAATTCTATGTTTTCTTATAGTAATGTCTCCTATTTTTCATTTTAAACCCTAATCCTATCTTATAGTAAAAGTCTCCTATTTTTCAATTAAAATAGTAATCCCGTATGTTTACTATAGTAATGTCTCTATATCACTCAAAACCCTTATCCTATGTTTTATTTTCGAATGCCTACTATAGTTTTGAATCAAAACCCTAATTTCTTTGTTTTCTTTTTCTTAATGTCTCTTATTTATCGGGCTTTTGAAATCAAAACCATAACCCATGTTTTCTAGAATGTCATCCATTTTTCAATCAAAAACCCTAATTCTATGTTTCATGATTTTGAATGTCTCTATTTTTCAATCAAAAACCTCATCCTATGCTTTTTCTTTTTCAGAATGTCTCCTATAATCGAAAAACCCTAAATCCTAGAGTGTGGAATGTCTCTCTATTTTTAAAAATCAAAACCGTAATCTTATGTTTTGTGGAAATGTCCGTATTTTTGAATCAAAAACAAAAGTAATCCTGTGTCTTTCATTATATCATATTTTTCAATCGAAAAACCATAATCGTGATAGTTTTCTTTTTGAGTGGTCTTTATTTTTGAATGAAAAACACTAATCCCACGCTTTGTTTGGTAATGTTTGCCATTTTTGGAAACCAACCATAATCCTCATATTTTCTTTTCGAATGTCTACTATTTTTCGGTTTTAAATCAAAACCTTAATCGTATGTTTTCTTATAGTAATGGATCCTATTTTTCAATCAAAACCCAAATCCTATGTTTTCTTTACCATCTCATACCTTTCAATTAAAACCCAAAATCATATATTTTCCTTTTCTAATGTCTCCATATAATTAAAACCCTAATCCTAAGTGAATGCATGTTATAATAAAAACCTCTAATCTTACATTTTCTTTTCGGGAATGTCTGATATTTTTCAGAATCCAAAACAATAATCATATGTTTTCCTTTTATAATGTCTCATATTTTTTTCAATCAAAACCATAATCCAATGTTTTCCTTTAAGAGTGGCTATTATTTTTGAATGAAAATCCTAATTCTATGTTTCCTAATAGTATTATTCTTATTTTTCGATCAAACCCTAATCCTCTGCTTTCTTTTTCTTAATGTCCTCAAATTTTTAGTTTGGAATCAAAACCCTAATCCTTGTATTCTTTTGGGAATGTTTCATATTTTTCAATCAAAAACGCTAAAAATTTTGTTTTCTCGAATAGCTCTTAACTTGTAAATCAACACCATAATCCTATATATATGGAAATGTCCCTATTTTTGGTATTTAATCAAAACACTAATCATATGTTTCTTTTAGTAATGTCTATTTTTAATCAAACCCTCATCGCTATGTTTTTCAACTCGAATGCCTACTATACTTGAATCAAAAACTCTAATCCTACAGTGGAATGTCTCATATTTTTCTGGCTTCAGTTAAACACCAATCTTATGTTATCTTTTCGGGAATGGCTCCTATTTTGAAACCAAAACCCTAATCCTATGTTTTGTTTTTGAAATTCCTACTATTTTTCAATCAAAATCCTAATGTAATGTTTTTATTTCAGAATGTCTACTATTTTTTAATCAAAACCCTAAGCTTATGTTTTCTTATAGTAATGTCTCCTATTTTTCAATCAAAACCACAATCCTATGTTTTATTTTTTGAAAGTGTGAAATATTTTTTAATCAAAAACCTAATGCTATATATAGTAAATGTGTACTTTTTGGGTTTAAAAATCAAAACCCTAATCCCATGTTTTGAATGCGCACGTATATTTCAATCAAAACCATAATAATAGTTTTCTTTTCGAAATGCCAGCTTATAGCTTTCAATCAAAATCTATAATAATATGTTTTCTTTCTATCATGTCTCCAGTCTTTCAATCAAATACCGAATCCTATGTTTTCTATTCCTAATGTCTCCTATTTATCGCTTTTGAATCAAAATCCAAACTTATGTTTTCTAATTTCCTCCTATTTTTCAAACAAAAACAAAATCCTCATTTTCAATTAAGAATGTCTACCATTTTTCAATGAAAAATTCTAATACTATGTTTTCTTTTCGTAAACTGTCATATTTTTCAGCTTTTGAATCTAAAAATACTAATAATTTGTTTTATATTCAAAATGTCTCAGTTTGTTTCGAATAAAACCCACAATCCTATCTTTGTTCATGACTCTGCATATTTTTAATCAAAACCCTATTCCTATGTTTTATTTTCGTAATGCCTTCTATCTTTTGAATTAAAAATCGTAATTTATGCTCTCTTTTGGAATGCCACCTAATTTTTGAATCCAGACCCCTAATCTTATATTTTCTTTGGAATGTCTTCTATTTTAGAATCAAAACAATAATCCCAAGTTTTCTTTTTGTAATGTCTCATATTTTTCAATCAAAACCATAATTATATGTTTTGCTTTGAAAGGCTCGTAATGAAATTAAAAACCCTAATCCCATGTTTTCTCAATGTCTCTATTTTTGAATCAAAACCTGAATCTTATATTTTCTTTTTAGAATGTCTACTATTTTTTAGTTTTTAATCAAAACCATAATCCTATGTTTTCTTTTTTAAATGTCTCCTATTTTTGAATCAAAACCCGAATCCTATGTTTTCTTTTTAGAATATGCACTAGTATTTCTATCAAAACCATAATCCTATGTTTTTGATCATAGTAATGTGGGATCGCTACTTTTTAAATCAAAACACCCTAATCATATGTTTTCTCTTTTCATAATATCTCGATAATCAAAACAATAATCTAGTCGATGTCTCCTATTAATCAAAAACCTATATCCTGGATCGTCATTTTTGGAATTAAAGCACCTAATTTCATGCCTATTTTTATCCAGATCCATCACAATGTTTTCGGAATGTCTCAGTATTTTTAATCTAAAAACCCTGACTATGTTTTATGCTAATAATTGTAGTTTGAATCAAAACCCTAATCCATGTCGATTACGCCTGTATCTCCAAACCCTAAAACAAATGTTTCTTCGAATGTTTCAGTATTTCTAATATTATGTTTATTTTAATGTTCTACTATTTTGAATCAAAACCCTAATCTATGTTTTGTTTTCGTAATGTTCACTATGAATCCAAAACCTCAATCCTAGTGTTTTATGCTATTTTAGAGTAGAGCTAATTCTATGTTTTCTCTTATCAGGTCTCATATTTTCCAATCCAAACCCCAAATCCTATATGTTTTCTTATAGTCATCGTCTCGTCATATTTTTAAATCAAACCCTAATTCAATGTTTTCTTTTCTTAATGAATGCGTCTTTTTCAGCCTTTTGAATAAAAACCCTAATCCCATGTTTTCTCTTTTCTCTTAATGATTGCTACTATCGCCGTTTGAGTCAAAACCCCATTCTTTGTTAGTTTTCTTTTGGGAATGTCTCATATCACGTGCTACCTCTATCGCCCTGCTTTCTCATTTATGCGACCGACTCCTATGAATCAAAACCCTAAATCTCTATATTTTCTGTCGTAAACATCCGTGTTAATCAAATAAACACAAATCGTATGTTTTCTTTAAACGTAATGTTCTTGGTTTCTCTAAACTGTAAAACACTAGTCTTATCTCTTTCCTTGTCTCTCATATCTAATCACAATCCTAGTCCAAAGTCTTTTGGGTATGCCTCTTTTCGTAATAAAATGCGATGTCATGTTTTCTTAGAATGTTTATCTGCTACTCGATCCATAGTCCCATGGGTAAGGCTCCTGTCAATAGAAACGCTGATGTTATGTTTTCACTTAAGAATCGTCCGGCGATTATTTTGTCTGAAACATAACTTGTTTTGTTTTACCGAATGCCTTCATATTTCAATCAAAACCCTGCTAATCCTCTTTTCTAAATATCTCTCGTCCTATTTATCGGGCTTTTGAACTCCAAACACTCAATTTATATTTTTATGAACGTCTCCTATCAAGCTTAAAAGTCTACTACTTTCTTTTGCTTTTCAAACGATCATCATTTTAAATCACATATCGTAATTCTATGTTTTGTTCGTGAATGTGTCCTACTTTTTAGGTTTCAATCAAAACGCATCCTCTATTTTCTTTCTTTCAAAAGTCGTCAACTGAACGAAAAGCCTCAAATCCTGGCCTCTCTATTTTGGGAATGTCTCCTACCCTGCACTAAACCCTAATCAAGAGCTGTTTCATGGAATATCTCATATTTTCACCAAAACCCTACCACACTAATTATCTTCACAATGCCTTATTTTTCAATCAAAACACTAATTATATGTGTTCGTGTCAATATCTACTGAATCAAAAACTGTAATCCTACGTTTTCTGAGTAGATTGTTCTTCACTTTGCAAACAAAACCCCAGCTCATGTTTTCTCTCTTTGTACAGCACACTATATTTGAATCAAAAAGACTAAACCCCTAATGCTATGCTTTTCGAATGTCGACTATTTTTCAAACAAATACCTAAACTCTATGTTTTCTTTGAGAATGTTCCACTATAACACCCTTCTAACCCTATATTTTCTTTTCGCACGACCCTATTTTGAATCAAACCTTAATCCCATGTTTCTTTTCGAAATGGTTTGCTATCTGAATCAAAACCCTAATCGTCTGTTTGTGAAATGCCCTTATGTCATGAATCAAACCCATGATTCTATGTTTTCTTATAACAAGGTTCTTATGTTTTCAATCAAAACCCGTAATCCTAAGTGTCGGTTTGAATTTCTCATTTTGAATCAAAACCCTAAACTCATGTTTGTCTGTGATGCCTCCCATAATAAAAACCTAATCCTATGTCTGGGAATCGTCTTCTATCTCTTTCAAACTCAAAACCGTAATCCTATGTCTTTGTTTTCTTAATGTCTCCTATTTATAAGGTCTCGCTGAGTCATAATCATGATAATTCTATGTTCTCTTTGCTAATGTCAAGCATATTTTCAATCAACACCCTAATCCTTGTCTTTCTTTTCTCGAATTTCGACTCCCTAATTTTGCATGCAAAACACTGAATCTGCGTTTTCTTTTAATAGTGCGTCATATGGACACAAAACCTTAATCTTAGCGTTTTCTCGAATGTCGATCATGAAATAGTGAAAACCCTGATCCTGGCGTGTGTGTGGAATACCTACCAAATTCGAATCAAAACCGATAATGTAGTGTCACATATCAAATCAACACCTAATCCTTTGTTTTCTTTTCAGCTGTCTCCCTATCCTTCAATCCTATCTGAATCCTATGTTTTGTTTTCATAATGTCTCTATTTATTACTTTCAATCAAAAACCCCTAATGATTTTCTTTTCTTCGAATGTCTCCTATTTTTCGATTCAAACGTAATCCTTTCTTTTATTTTCGGGACCGTCATATTGAATCAAAACCCTAATATATATGTCTCAATGTGTCCATCGCTGAATCAAAACCTAACCTATCTCTTCGAATGTCTCATTTATTTGTATCAAACCCTTTATCCTATCATTTTGAATTGGAATTTTTGCTATAATTAAAAACTTAATGACGTTTTTGTTTTGTAAATGGTTGATCTCAACTAAAAAGTATTAATATTAATTTTGCTTTGAAATGTCACTATTTTTCAATCAAAGCCCTAATCCTATGTTTTCTTTTAGGAATGTCAACTATTTTTTAATCAAAACCCTAATGATTTATTTTCTTAAAGTAATGCCTCTTTTCAATCAAACCTAATCCTATGCATTTCTTTTCGAATGCTCTACTATTTTCAATCAAAACGCTAATACTATGTTTTCTTTCCAGAATGCCAACTATATTTCAATCAAAACCCTAAACCAATGTTATCTTTTCGGAATGTCTCATATTAATCCTTTCTTTTTTTGGAATGTCTCATATTTTTCAGAATGTTTTTTTCGTAATGTTTCCTATTTTTCATATTTGAATAAAACCCTAATTCTTTGTTTTCTTTTTTGAATGCTTCATTTTTTTTAATCAAAACCCCAATCCTATCTTTTGTTTTGTAAATGTTTGTTATTTTTGAATCAAAATCCTAATTGTTTGTTTTCTTTTCGGAATGTATCCTATTTTTGAATAAAAATTCTAATCCTAAGTTTTCTTTTTTGGAATGTGACCTATTTTGAATTAAAAACCTAATGCTTTGTTTTGTTTTAGCATTGTCTCTTATTTTTCAATCAAAACACTAATTTTTGTTTTTCTTTTCTAGTAATGTCTCCTATTTATCGTGTTTAATCAAAACCCCTAATCCTATGTTTTATTTTTTGAATATCTCCTATTTTTCAATCAAAACCCCTAATCCTATGTTTTTAATGTCTCCATTTTTTGAAACGAAACCCCAATCCTATATTATCTTTTTCGAATGTCTCCTATATTTTTAGTTTGAATGAAAACTCTAATCCTTTTGCTATCTTTTTGAATTTCTCCTATTTTATAATCTAAACCCTAATCATACAGTTTCTTTTTCAAGATGTCTCTATTTTTAGACTAAAACCCGAATCCTATATGGAATGTTACCTGAATTTTTACTTTTTCACTAAAAACTTAATCATATTATTCTTCTCAAAAATGTCTTCTAGTTTAAATCAAAACCCTAATCCTATGTTTTTATTTCAGAATGTCTCTATTTTTGGCTTTTCACCAAACGCTATTCCTATGTTTTCTTTTCATAATGTTAAATTTTTTTCGATTTCGAATCAAAACACTAATACTATGTTTTCCTTTCATAATGTTTGCTTTTTTTTAAACAAAATAGTAATTTTTTGTTTTCTTTTTCTAATGTCTCCTATTTTTCGGTTTTGAATCAAAACTCCAATCCTATGTCTTACTTTCAGAATGTCTCCTATCTTTCTATTTTTCAATCAAAATGTTAATTCCATGTTCTCTTTTTGGAATGTCTTTTATTTTTGAATCAAAGTTCTAATCCAATGTTTTCTACTAGTAATGTCTTCTATTTTTTAATCAAAGCTCTAATCCTATGTTTTCTTTTTTTGAATATCTCTTATTTTTTCAGATTTAAATCCAAATTCTTGTCCTATGTTTTCTTTTCGGAATGGCTTAGATTTTTCAATCAAAACTCTGATCCTATATTTTCTTTTAGGAATATCTCTTATTATTTGTTTTGAAACCAAAATCCTAATCCTATATTTTCATTTTGTAATGCCTCCTATTTTTGAATAAAAATTCTAATCCTTATCCTATGTTTTTTTTTGTAATGTCTCCTATTTTTTTTAATCAAAACACTAATCCTCTATTTTTTTTTAATTAAAACCATAATCCTATGTTTTCGTTTTGGAATATGTGCTATGTTCAAATCAAAACCATAATCCTATTTTTCTTTTAAATGTCTAATATTTTTCAGTAAAAAACGTAATCCTATGTTCTCTTTTGGGAATGGTACCTATTTTTCAATCATAACCATAATCTCATGTTTACTTTTTGGAATATACCCTATTTTTCAGTTCGGGTCTTTGAATCAAAACGTTAATCAATTGTTTTCTTTTCAAAATGTCTTGTATCTATTAATCAAAACCCTAATACTATATTTTCTTTTCGGAATGTGTCCTACTTTTCAGTTTAGAATCAAAACCCTAATCCTTTCTTTTCTTTTTAGAATATATCCTACTATTGAATCAAAACCCTAATTATATATTTTCTTATAGTATTGTCTCCTATTTTTTATTCAAAACCCTAATGCTATGTTTTCTTATAATAATGTCTCATATTTTTCAATATAAACCATAATCATATGTTTTCTATAGTAGGTCTCCTATTTTTTTCAATACAAAACCATAATCCCTATGTTTTCTTATAGTAATGTCTTGTATTTTTTTCAATCAAAAACACTAATCTTATGTTTTCTTTTGCTATTTTTCAGTCAAAACAATATTCGTATGCTTCTTTTTCGTAATGTCACATATTTTTTAATCAAACCCTAACCCTATGTTTTTTTTTGGAATGCATCTTGTTTTTTAATCAAAACCCTAATCCTATGTTTTCTTTTCGGAATGCCCCCTATTTTTTAATCAAAACCCTAATCTTATGGCTTATTTTAAGAATGCCTATTATTTTTGTTACAAAACAATAATCGTATGTTTTCTTTTCGTAACGTCTCATATTTTTTAATTAAAACCCTAATCCAAAGTTTTTTTTTGCTTGTCTTTTATTTTTTTAATGAAAACTTTAATCTTATGTTTTCTATTGGGAATGTATGCTATTTTTTAATCAAACCAATAATCCTATGTTTTATTTTAGAAATATCTCATATTTTTCAAATAAAATTCAAACCTTATGTCTTGTTTTTGTAATGTCTACTATTTTTGAATCAAAACACAAATCCTATATTTTCTTTTAGTAACGTCTCCTATTTTTCATTCATAACCCTCATCCAATGTTTTTTGTATAGTAATGTCTCTTATATTTCAATGAAAATCCTAATCCTATGTTTTTTTTTGGAATGCCTACTACATTTTAATCAAAACATTAATTATTTGTTTTATTTTTGGAATATCTCCTATCTTACAATCAAAACCCTAATCGTATGTTTTCTTTTTGTAATGTCTCCTATTATTCAATCAAAACATGAGTTCTATGTTTTCTTTTCTTAATGTTTCCAATTTATATGTTTTGAATCAAAACACTAACCTATGTTTTCTTTTCGTAATGTCCCGTATTTTTCAATTAAAAACCTAATCCATTCTTTTCTTCTCATAATGTTTGCTATTTTTTGAATATAATCCTATGTTTTCTAATCCTTTGTATGTCTCATTTTTAATCAAAAACCCTAATCCTATCTTTTTATTTTTCGATAAGATAAGATTATGGTTTTGATTCAAAACACTATTTTTTGATAGGAGACACTACTATAAGAAAAACATAATATTAGTGTTTTGAATCAAAACCGTAATCCTATGTGTTCTTTTCGGAATGCCTACTATATTTGAATGAAAACCTTATTTTTTTGTTTTGAATCAAAGCAATAATCCTATATTGTATTTTCCAAATGTCTCATATTTTTCAAGCAAAGCACTAATCCTATGTTTTAGTATAGTAATATCTCCTATTTTTCAATCAAAACCCTAATTCTATGTTTTTCTTTTTGGAATGTGTCATATTTTTAGTTTTGAATCAAAACCCAAATCGTTTGTTTTCTTTTCAGAATGTCTTTTATTTTTAATCAAAATCCTAATTCTAAGTTTTTTTTGGAATATTTTCCAAACAAAACCTGAAAAATATGTTTTCTTTTATTAATGTCTCCTATTTATTAATTTTGAATCAAAAACCTCAGCTATGTTTTGTTTTCAGAATTCTCGTATTTTTAAATCAAAACCTAATTCTTTCTTTTCTTTTTGCAATATCTGTTTTTTTTTTAATGGAAACCCTAACCCTATCTTTTTTCTTTATGGAATATGTCCTATTTTAAAGTTTTGAATAAAAACCTATATTCATTGTTTTCTTTTCGGAATATCTCATTTTATTAAATCAAAACCCTAATCCAATGTTTTCTTCTAATCATGTCTCCTATTTTTCAATCAAAACCCTAATCCTATATTTTCTTTTCGAAATATCTCAATTTTTCAATGAAAACCCAAATCCTACGTTTCCTTTTTGTAATGTCTACTATTTTTTAATATAAACCCTAATCCTATGTTTTCAATCAAAACCCTAATTCTATTTTTGAATCAAAACCCTATTCTTTGTTTTCTTTTTCGAATGTCTCATTTTTTTTAATCAAAACCCTATTCCTATCTTTCAAAAACTTAATCCTTTGTTTTCTTTACGGAATGTCTCTTTTTTTTTTTATCAAAACCCTAATCCTATGTTTTATTATAAAAATGTCTCCTATTTTTCTGTCAAAACCCTAATCCTTTATTTTCTTCTAGGAATCCCTCCTATTTTTGAATCAAAACCCTAACCCTTTCTTTTCTTTTTGGAATGTTTTTTATTTTTTAATCAAAACTCTAATCCTATATATTCTTATAGTAATATTCAGAAAACATATCTTTCAGAATTTCTTTTCTTTTTGGAATTCTTATATTTTTTAATCAAAACCCTAACCCTAATCCTATGTTTTCTTTTCAGAATGGCAACAATATTTGAATCAAAACAATAATTGAATGTTTTCTTTTTGGAATGTCTGCCATTTTTGAATCAAAACCCTAATCATGTTTGTTTTTTTTGGAAATTTCCACTATTTTTGGATTTTAATTGTCACGCCCCGACCCACAGGTCCCACACGCGACATACCGCAACAATAATTCAAGGGAGGTTAAACACTACCTTAACCCTTGATCATTGTAAGGCTAACCTGTTCTCTCTACAAACTTAACAATAAACTGGATGTACCAATTCTCTACACAATACTAACTCGACGAACTAAAGATAGGGGACATAGTGCTCAAACTTCAAAATACAAGATTTTAATACAAACCAAACACTGAGTATTGTCTCTCATGCAACATTTAGACCACAACTAATACAAGGGTTCTTACGATACATAAATGAATACTTAAGTTAACAAGTTACTTATATTAAGGGATTCCACACTCTACATGCCAATAACTGAGAACATGCACAATTAACTCAAGTAACTATGCTAAAACCAACTCTTGCTGTGCACTCCACATCCGCATCGCTTCGCTGAACTAACACATAGGGAGAGGAAAGAAGGGTGAGTGAGCAACCACAGTTACTTAGTGAGGGGAGGTTAGCACACCTCCACCAAAATATACCAAAATAATAAATATAGATTCCCAAAATACAAAATGTAAATCATTCGAATAATACTTTACGATAATACCAATAGTTTAGAACATAGTTATATACATATGTAAAAATAACTATAGCTATAAATCATATAAGAGTAGTCTCTAGCTTAGCATAACAAAAGATAATACAAAGAAATCTTTCTACTCCATTTAGAGTCTTAAAACCTCCAATCGGTGAAATGTCAAACATGAGTTCAAGCTATATTAAAAAAAAAAGTTAAGCAACAAACTAGACTTTTCAAAACTACAGATAAATAATAACAGCTTAATATAAATATAGATATAACAAATTATAAAATACAAGGTTTAAGCATTCTCACAAGTTGAAGGTAGTTCATCAATAAATAAGATACTTTATATAACCAATATAAAATAAGGAAATTTAACTTCCTCAATGGAATGCAAAAATAAAACCTTTTGAAATCATCCATGATTCCATACAAGTTCAAAATCCAAGGTTAACCCTTTCAGTAACTCAACAATCCAAAAGTTTAAGATGTGAAAAATCAAATGTCGATAGTTTCACAAATAGCCTCGAAAACCCTCTATCGCTAACCATGGCCTTGGTTAGGTCAAGAGCCACCAAGATGCATGTATCTTGGCATTGGCCGTTGGGAAGTTCGTGTAGTGACTGCGAACAGCCCAACTATATCCAAGTCAGGGCTCTACGCTTCCACATGAAATGACATAACTGGTTTGATAGTTTTCCACACCACCTCATCTAGGTCGGCTCGTGGAGACCGTCCATTTCTTACTGTAGTATGTATTGGAGCTCGGCTCCCATGTCACCATCAAAACATTTAAATAACAATCTAGCCAGTAGGCTCAATATGTACATCAACTGATAGAATAATTCTCATCGAGGGATTGCAAGTTTTCACATATATAACTTTCACTCAAAGAGTGAGCTAGCTGATCATAACATCTTCGATGAAACCCTTTTCATCAAGAAAACATCACCTCAAGAATAATCCTTGAAAATACACTTCAAGTATAGCATCATCAAAATGTATTTCAACTTAGTTTTGCACAACTCTTTCAACATCATAATAAGACTATCAAATTTCATGAAAACATGCTCTTCGAAACATAATAACCAAAATATATGGTTTATTTTCACAAGCAACAAGTTCTTTATCAAGTTCTTTGAAATGAGCCAAATCACAATTCAATATAATTTCCAAATACTGTAGAAAACATTTCAAGAACTTTTAACATTGATAACTCTTCATTTAAAGGAATTGTAAAACCATTTTTATGTTCGATCCAAAACATCTCAAACTGATATCTTTTCATCCAACCTAACATCATTTCGATAAGAGATCCTTGAGTAAACATTTCAATCACAACATGAACAATAACATTTCAAAAACTCTAATCATAAGTTTTCTTATAGTATTCTCTCCTATTTTTCAATTAAAACCCAAATCCCATGTTTTTCATTTCAAAATTCTTATTTTTTTGAATTAATACCCTAATCCTATGTTTTCTATTCGCAATGCCTCCCATTTTTTTGATAAAAATCCAAATCCTATTTTTTTTCTTTTCAGAATGTCTCCTATCTTTCAATAAAAATTTGAATCCTATGTTTTCTTTTCTTAATGTCTCCTATTTCTTTTTATCTGCTATTTTTAAATCAAAATAAAAATCCTATGTTTTCTTTTCTTAATGTCTCATATTTTTTAATAGAAAGCCTAATCCTATGTTTTCATTTCGGAATGTCTTCTATTTTCAATAAAAACTCTATCCTATGTTTTCTTTTGGGAATGTCTACTATTTTTTAATCAAAACCCTAATCCTATGGTTTTTTCTTTTGGAATGTCGACTATGTTTTAATCAAAACCCAAATCCTATGTTTTGATATAGTAATGTGTCCAATTTTTATGTTTTGAATAAAAACCCTAATCGTATCTTTTATTTTTATAATGGCTACTATATTTGAATCAAAACACTAATAGTATGTTTTCTTTTTGGAATGTCTCCTATTTTTCAATCAAAACCCGAATCAATGTTTTCTTTTCTCATTGTCTCCCATTTATTAGTTTTGAATCAAACTTTAACCTATGTTTTCTTTTGGGAATGCCTCATATTTTTCAATCAAAACAGTAATACTTTGTTTTCTTCTAGGAATGTTTCATTTTGTTGAATCAAAACCCTAATCCTATCTTTTGTTTTGGTAACCTCTGTTAATTTTTTATCAAAAACAAAGTCCTATGTTTACTTTTCAGAATGCTTACTATTTTTGAATAAAATCCTAATTCTATGTTTTTTTTGGAATGTCTCTTATCATTCAATCAAAACATGAATCCTATGTTTTCTTTTCTTAATATCACTCGTTTATCAATTTTAATTGAAAAACCTAATCCTTTCTATTCTTTCAAGAATGCTTGCTATTTTTTAATCAAAACAATAATTCGATGTTTTATTTTCATAATGTCTCATATTTTTCAATCAAAACCCTAATCTTATGTTTTTTTTTTCTTAATGGCTTCTATTTTTCAATCAAAACTCTAATCCTATGTTTGTTTTTTGGGAATGTCTACTATTTTTCAATCAAAACCTTAATCCTATGTTTTCTTTTCGGAATGCCTCCTATTTCTTAATCAAAATGCTAATTATATGGTTTCTTTAAGAATATCTACTATTTTTTAATCAAAACCATAATCCTATGTTTTTTCTTTTCGGAATGTCTACTATTTTTAAAATCAAAACCTTAATCCAATATTTTATTTTTGGAATCCCTACTATATTTGAATCAAAACCCTAATCCAATGATTTATTTTTGGAATCCCTACTATATTTGAATCAAAACCATAATCCTATGTTTTATTTTTGGAATCCCTACTATATTTGAACCAAAACAATAATATTATGTTTTCCTTTTTTAATCTCTCCTATTTATCAGTTTTGAATCAAAAACCCTAACCAATGCTTTATTTTATGAATTTCTTCTATTTTTCAACCAAAAACCTAATCATTTTTTTTCTTTTTAAAATGTTTGCTATTTTTTAATCAAAACCCTAATCCTATGTTTTCTTTTCGGAATTTGACCTCTTTTTCAGTTTTGAATCAAAATCCTAATCCTTTGTTTTTCTTTCGGAATGTGTCATTTTTTAAACCAAAAACAGTAATGTTATCTTTTGTTTTGGGAATCTCTACAATTTTTTTATCAAAACCCCAATTCTATATTTTCTTTTCAGAATGCCTCTTATATTTGAATAAAAATAATAATCTTATGTTTTCTTTTCGGAATGTCTCCTATATTTCAATTAAAACACAAATCCTATGTTTTTTTCCTTAATATCTCCGATTTATCACTTTTGATTCAAAAACATAATCTTTTCTTTTCTTTTCGGAATGTCTACTATTTTTGAATCAAAACAACAATCCTATGTTTTTTTCGATATATCTTATATTTTTCGATCAAAACCCTAATCCTATGTTTTATTTTCTGAATGGATCCTATTTTTTAATCAAAACACTAATCCTATATTTTCTTTTACAGATGCCCGCTATATTTGAATCAAAATCCTAATCCTTTGTTTTTTTTTTGTAATGCGTACTATTTTTTAATCAAACCCCTAATCCTATGTTTTCCTAGAGTAATGTGTCCTATTTTTTAGTTTTGAATTAAAACCCTAATCCTATATTTTATTTATGAAATATTTACTGTATTTGAATAAAAACCCCTTATGGTATGTTTTCTTTTAGGAATATTACCGATCTTTCAGTTGAAACACCAATCCTATGTTTTTTTCTTTTTTCTTAATGTCTCCTATTTATCAATTTCGAATGAAAACCCTAACCAATGTTTTCTTTTCGGAATGTCTCCTATTTTTCAATAAAAAATCTAATCCTTTTTTGTTTTCGGAATCTTTCTATTTTTTAATGAAAACCCTAATACTAAGTTTTCTTTTCGGGATGTGTCCTATTTTTCAGTTTTGAATCAAAGCCCAAATCCTTTGGTTTCATTCCAGAATGTCTCATTTGTTTGAATTAAAACCCTAATTTTACCTTTTGTTTTGGCCATCTCTGTTAATTTTTAATCAAAACACTAATCTGATGTTTTCTTTACATAATGCCTCCTATTTTTTAATTAAAATCCAAATCCTATGTTTTGTTTTCGTAATGAATTATATATTTTAATCGAAACACTAATCTTATGTTTTGTTTTGGGAATGCCTGCTATTTTTTAGTCGAAACAATAATGGTATGTTTCCTTTTAATAATGTCTCATATTTTTTTAATCAAAACACTAATCCTAAGTCTTTTTTGGAATGGTTCTAATTTTTTAATCAAAGGCTTAATCTTATGTTTTCGTTTGAAAATGTCTGTTATTTTGAATTAAAACAAAATTCTTATGTTTTATTTTTGTAATGTCTCATATTTTTCAATCAAAACAATAATCCTATGTTTATTTTCGCAGTGGCTCCTATTTTTGGGATTGTCTACTATTTTTCAATCAGAACCCTAATAATATGTTTTCTTTTCAAAATGTCAACTATTTTTTAGTTTTTAATCAAAACCCTAATCTTATGTTTTCTTATAGTAATTTATCCTATTTTTCAATCAAAATCCTAAACTTATGTTTTCTTCTGAGAATGTCTCATATTTTTCAATCAAAACCCTAATCCTAAGTTTCTTTTTTTAAATGACTCATATTTTTTAAACAAAACCCTAATCTTACATTTTGTTTTGGGAATGTCAATTAGTTTTGAATGAAAACAATAATCGTTTGTTTTCTTTTTATAATAATGTCTAATATTTTTCAATCAAAATCTTAATCTAATGTTTTATTTTCGGACTGGCTATTATTTTTGAATCAAAACCCTAATCCTATGTTTTTTTATAGTAATGTCTCCTATTTTTCAAACAAAAGCCCTTAATCCTATACATTCTTTTTGTAATGTCACAAATTTTTCAATGAAAACTCTAATCATATGTTTTCTTTTCTGAATGGCACCTATTTTTGAATCAAAACCATTATCCTATGTTTTATTTTCAAAATGCCCCCTATTTTTCAGTTTTTAATGAAAGCCTAATCCTATCTTTTCTCATAGTTTTTAGTTAAAACGCTAAGCCTAAGTTTTATTTTTGGAGTGCCTCCTATTTTTTATCAAAACACTATTCTTTTATTTTTCTTTTGGGAATGCATGTAACTTTTTATTCAAAACCCTAATCCGATGTTTTATTTTCGTAATGTCTAATATTTTTCAATCAAAACCCTAATCTTATGTTTCTTTTATGAATTCCTATTATATTTGAATCAAAACCATAATTCTCTGTTTTATTTTCGGAATGTCTACTATTTTTGAATCAAAATCCTAATCCTATGTTTTCTTATAATAATACCTACTATGTTTGAATCAAGACTCTAATTCTATGTTTTTTTTTGGAATTTCTCCTATTTCTCAAAC